>NC_056554.1:21602692-21695192 GCF_910596095.1 Thunnus maccoyii
TCCTTTCATCCCCTCTTTCTTCTACCTCTTCTTCCTCACTTTCTTTCCTCCGTTTCCTCATCTTCCTCTTCTACTTTTTATTTATTTATTTATTATTTTAGAGCCAATTAGTCCAGTCAGCTTTGAACAACCAAGAAAAAACCAATTGTACTTTTTTTTCCTGTTTAACCCTCTCTCTCTCTCTCTCTCTCTCTCTCTCTCTTCTTTCCTCCCTTCTTTCTTTCTTTCTCTCCCTCTCTTTCTGATTGTAATGCGATGTCTTTCTTTGTATTCAGCAGTTTTCTCCTCACTCGTTAATTAAGAGTGTGGAAGGTGGGAGAGGCAGGGGAGAGGTGTGTGTGTGTGTGTGCGTGTAAACCACCGTAGGTGCAAAATGCTTTTATGGCAGGAGGGATGAGTGTGTGTTTGTCAGTGTGTGTGTGTGAGTGTGTGTGTATATGTGAGCAAAGCAGCAAAGGGGTCCTACTGGGCCAATCAACATTAATGAAATCAGGTGGGTCTGTGTGTGTGTGTGTGTGTGTGTGTGTGTGTGTGTTTGTCGGAGTGCTTGGCTTGCAGAAGAGAGGGGATCTAAAAGGGGTCTAAAGAGGAGAGAGAGCTAATTAGAGTTCCCTGTCTCACCAGAGTGTGGATCAAACACACAAACACACACACACACACACACACTCTGGAACGCACAGCGACAGGTACAGAGCGCACACACACACACACACACACACACAGAGAAAGTGTGTGTGTGTGTGCCTGTAGATATTCATTTATACACACGCAGAGTTTCAAGTGAAGGTTTTCAATGTCAGGGAGGACTGAGCACAGCTGGTGGAAAGAGGACGACACATGCATACTAACACACACATCAGTACTGTACTTGTGAGGACCTTCATCGCCGTAATGCATTCTCCAGCTCACAACTCCCAACTAAACTTAATTCTGTCTCAACCCTCAAGCAGCCCCTTTGAAGAAGTGAAGACCGGACGCCTTGTCATCATTTTCTGATCTAATGTCACTCTCGATATGGAAGATTGAAGACCACAAACACACACACACACACACACTGAACACACATAAGCACAATATAGTTTTTTAAAAAAGAGGCCTCATTTTACAAACACGTCTCCACTTTCTGAAAGTCCTCATTCTCTAAAAATCATCCAACTACCCCGACAGTGTCCTCGCTTTCTGAAAAATGTCCTTACTCTCTGAAAATGTTCCCAAATTTATGTTCCCTCGCTTCCTGAAATTAAATAAAAATTCTCCACTTTGCAAAAATGTAACGTTTGTAGTGATGTAATGTTTCCAGAAACGTCCTCATTTTCAATAAATGTCCTTGATACTCAAAGTTTCTGCAATTTCACTAAAATTGATTTGCATAATCTAACTTTCCCAAACTGCCTCCAATTTCCAAAAAGTATCCTCACTTCCTTAAATGTCATTACTTTCCAAAGATGCCGTGGTTTTTTCCAAAACTATTAATTTCTTCTCAAAAGGTCCCCGTCTTTCCAACAATGTCCTCGTCTGTTAAACAGGCCTTTACTTTCCAAAAATGTCTTGATTTTCTAAAACTGTCCTCACTTTCCACAATAACTTATATTTTCCACACAAAAAAAAAGTCCTCATTCTCTCAAAAATGCCTCCACTTTCCAAAAAGTACTAATTTTCTAAACATGTCCCGTCCAAACATGTTCTAACTATCATAAACATGTTCTTACTCTCTGATAATGTTCTCTATATCCTGGTGTTCCCAAAATTATGTTCCCTCGCTTCGTAAAATTAAAACAAAAAAATTCTCCACTTTCCAGAAATGTAACGTTTGCAGTGATGTAATGTTTCCAGAAATGTCCTCATTTCCAATAAATGTCCTTGATACTCAAAGTTTCTGTAATTTCGCTAAAAATGACTTGTGTAATCTAACTTTCCCAAACTGCCTCCAATTTCCAAAACTATCCTGACGTCCTTAAATGTCTTTACTTTCATCACTTTCTAAAGACACCGTGGTTTTTTTTTCCCAAAACTGTTCATTTCTTTTCAAAATGTCCTCGTCTGTTAAACAGGTCTTTATCTTCCAACAGATGTCCTCACTGTCCAGAGATGTCCTGATTTTCTAAAACTGTCCTCACTTTTCAAAAAGTGTTTCCATAATAACTTCTATTTTCCACACAAAAAAAGTCCTCATTCTCTCAAAAATGCCTCCACTTTCCAAAAAGTACTAATTTTCTAAACATGTCCCGTCCAAACATGTTCTAACTCTCAGAAAAATGTCCCTTTTTACCAAAAAACGTCCTCACTCTCATCATCCTCCAAAAGAGACTTCACTTGTCAAAAAAATGTCCTCACTTTCCAAAAAATGTCTCTATTTCCCTTAAAAAGTTCATATAATATAACTCTCCAAAACTGTCCTTTCCAGTTTCCTCACTCGCAAAACATGTCCTCATTTCAAAGTGTCCTTACTTTCCAAAATAACCTTATTAACCATTTTCCCAAAAAAAAAAAGTCCTCATTCTCCAAAAATGTCCTCACTCCCCCAAGAAACGTCTTATTTTCATCTTCAAGGTCTAAAAACTTCAATTGGTCCCCACAAACACACACTTATAGTCATGTTAACACACACATATCCACACTTACACATGTACATAGAAGCTCAATGGCATATTTACACACACACACACACACACACACACACACACACACACACACACATATACACACATACACACGTGTGTCTGATAAGGTGCACATCAAAGGGAGGCCACAGTGTCTATGTGTCTGCTTAATGTCTCCACTAATCTAGCCTGGGCCCCAACACACACACACACACACACACACATGTGCCCACCACGTGTGTGTGTGTGTCTAACATACATAACCGTACATGTGTGTGCGTAACATCTTGTAAGTCTGCCTTTGAACACGCTTGCATACAATGTCATATTTATTATTATGAGGAATGTGTGTGTGTGTGTGTGTGTGTGTTTTTGTGTGTAGCAGCATGACTCTGCATGCATGAGTGTGTATCTGACTGCGTGAGTTTTATGTGATTTTTTTTTTTTTTTTTATTGTTTGAATGTGTGTGTGTATGTGTAGATAGTGTGTGTGTGTGTGTGTGTGTGTGTGTGTGTGTGCGGGTACCTTGTACAGCGCCGTTGTCTTGCTGGTTTCCATTAAGTTCAGGTTTATCCTCGGCTACAGCAGCGTCTGGTATGAAACACAAAAGACAAGACAGAGTCTCAGTGGGTCGGCCAATAAAAAAAAAAAAAACAAAAAAAAAACACACAAACAACACCTTGTAACCGTGTGCAGGTCAAAAACAAACCGTATTTTACAAAGAAAAAGCACGCCATAAACACCACAGTTTGTCCAGAGAATTGCGTTTTTTTTGTTTTTTTGGATGCCATTTCAGTTTATTCTCTTGATGTTAATTGTCAAAGCTCTTTAACTGCTCTGAGAGTAATTGTTTTGATATTAGAAGAAAAAAAAAAAGCATTTAAGCTGCTTCCTCACAACCAATTTAAGTCATTTCTGTGCCAGAGAATCGTCCCTGCAGACCAGAACAGTGACTGATTCATACTGACTAGTTTTGAAGTATTATCCACCGTCCAGCTATGCAATCAGTACCTTCCAGAAAGTCGTATTTTTCTCCCAAAATATAGCAAAATACACAGTCAATTCTGTCAAAGCTCACAAATAAATGTATTGGTTTGCACATCGTTATAGCGCCAACGACTGCTGCTCCTCCAGGACTGATTTATTTTCCTATGATTTATGAATCTGGTGGGTTTTAGGGGTCTGGAAAGGGTTGAAACAACCAAGAAGAGAGAGCGAAATGACAGGAAGGCAGACGAAAAACAAACCTCCCCCGAAATAAACCAACAAACATCTCGTCGTACCGTTCTTGTTGTTGTTGGCGGCGTGCAGCGGCTCAGGAGAGGGGGAGGACGAGGACGAGTGTTTCAGAGCGTCCTCCACTCTCTCCCTCCTCTTGGATTCGAACTCCAGCGCCTCCTGCAGCTTCCTCTTGGCCTTCTTCTCCTTCTTCAGACGCTTCTGGATGGAGGCTGGAGGAGGAAGAAGAAGAGGAGGAAGTAGGGTTATATGAAGGGGGAAAATGTCTTCCTGTGGTTGTCGTTTTATTTTTTTTCTTTCTGTCAAACCTCTGCTCTGTAGTTCGGAGGTGAGCTGTCGTTCCAGACTCTCCCTCATCTCTCTTTCTCTGTAGAGCTCCATCTTCAGTTCCCTCTTCTCCGCCTGGATCTGTTTGTCCTGGACCCGGGCGTTCTCCACCGCCACCTTCAACAGGCCCTGAGGAGAGCAAACAAACAAATCTGTCACATATTTACCGGGATTATCTGGATGTATTTTGGTCGGATTGATTACTTGTGTCGCTCAAGTGGGTTTAAACAGACTAATTCATATAATGAAAGTATAAATAGCATAAAGGCTACAATCAACTTCAGTGGTTCTTGTAATAATTTGACATTTTTCATTAATTATCATGTTCTCACTTTCTGTAATTCATACATTTCCATTAGTTTGTCTGAGTTTTCATGTGATGCCTTTAACAATTTAAAGATTTATTGATTGTTTGATGCTATTTTTTTGTCCTACAAGACTCATTAGTTGTTGTCTTACACAGATATTGATGTTAGAGCTGCAACCAACAATTTATAACTTTATAATTAACTCTTTATTTTCCTTATTAATCAATCATTTGGTATATAAAATGCCAGAAAGCAAAGGTGATGTCATCAAATTGTCTTATTTGTTTGACCAAAATCCAAATATATTCAATTTACTATCAAATAAGACTAAGAACAGCAGCAAATCTTCATAAAATCTTGGCTGGAACATGGAAATATTTGGTATTTTGCTTTAAAAATTACAAATATTGATTATTAAAATAGTTGCAGATTATTTTTTTGTCCATTAATTAATCAAATAATCATTGCAGCTCTAATCATCTTACATAAAACATGTTAAAACAAGAGAACTCTGCTCATATCACCATCACACAGATGGTCACACTTATCAGTTACCTATTGTAATGTATTAGTGATGTATTGTACCCTTTAATAAGCCTTAATGATAATATTATGACCTGTAATAAACCTTTCTAAACCCCATATTCTGTCTTTTCAGCCAACAAACATCACAACAACTTGTGTAAACAGGAACAACAACAGCAGGATACTGTACCTGTATGTTGGTGAGCAGGGTCTCCACTGACGACAGGCCGTCAGCGAATAGGAACGGAGCGGGGAAGCCGGGGGGCAGGGCTTGTCCCAGCGAAGACTCTTCTGTGAAGAACAAGAAAAATACAACATTCAATAATCAAGTTCAAATTTATTCTGGATTTTGAGTTAATTTGTTTTCGTTTAAGTTGTTTTCTGATTTTAAAATAAAAAGTTGTGTTTTGTAATTTGCTTGTATGAAAAATGCTTTACAAATAAAAAAATACTATTCAAACAAACATGAAACAACTTCAGAGTCCATGAGCTCAAAAATCTGCCTTCGAAGTTTTCTTCAGCAGATCAGAAAATGAGAAAAGATGAGAAGAAATTTAGCTGATCAAAAGCATCAAATGTTTGCTAATTGTTAGCATGAAGCAAAGCTAAGATAATTAGCCTCAATCAGAGGTTTTGGTGTCTTTGTTCTCACTTAAAGGAATAGTTCAACATATTGGGAATCATGTTGTTGAGAGTTAGATGAGAAGATTGATACCATTCTTATGTCAGTCTGTTTAATGTGAAGCTAATGCTAGCAGTCAGTTAGCTTAGCATAGAGACAGGTTAAAAAAAAAAAAATGTATATATATATATATATTCTGTCTGATTAACACATTAAATCCTGTTTAATCAGTACAAAATACAAAATTGTGGCTTTATGGGGGATTATATGCTGGACTATTTCTGTGGCCGGGAGCAGTGACCTCCCCCTGCTTCCTTATGCTAAGCTAAGCTAAGCTAACGGTCTCCTGACTGTAGCTTCATATTTAACGTGCAGATATGAGAGCGATATCAATCTACTCATCTAACTCTGGGCAAGAAAGTGAATAAGTATTTCTCAAAATACAGATTTCTTTTTATTTTATACTAACTTCCTGGAAATTTTCTGAGTAATTTGCAGGTATAAAACAATTAATTTTGAGGGACATTTTACAGAAAAGGTGCAATTTGGTACAAATTATAAGAAAACTGAAAAAAGTGTAAAGTTGGTTTAGTTGGTAAGTGAGTAACGCTGTATTTTACAGAGTTGTGTACTTTGGGAAATGCACTAATTATAGAGTTTTTAAGGAAGACCCAGTTTCTCAAGTGTGAATATTTTCTGGTTTCTTTAGTTCTTCTATGACGGTAAACAAAATACCTTCTGAGTTTTTGACAGTAGGTAGGGTCGTCATCTTGGGCTTTGGGAAACAATGATTGACATTTTTCACCATTTTATGACATTTTATACCAAACAAACAATCAATTAATTGAGTAAATAATCAACAGATTAATAGATGATGAAAATGATCGTTACTTGCAGCCCTAGAGTCAGTTAAAGATTTAATTTATGAGTGTAATTTATTAAATCTTCTTAGAAAATTAATGATTATGAACCCAAATATAATGAGTGGGCATTTACCAACTAAACCAACTTAACACTGTCTGTTTTTATTATAATTTGCACCACTGTTACTGTAAAAATCTCCTAAAAATTTACCATAAAATACCTGCAAATTACACAAAAAACTTCAAGGAAACGTGTATAAAATAAAGCATTAAAATCTCATTCTCATCCACATGTTCAATATACATACATGATTATAATAATTGTTCATGACTTTATCTTTTTAATTTTTATTAAGAGATACATGTTTGGGAGATGGCGGGTTTCCGTCAGAGATACGATGTCACGAGCTTTGAGTGAAGTTTATGAAATGTTGATGTTTACTAAGGTGTAAAAGGCAACGAAGCGGCATCAGAGAAATCAATTACACCAAACATACACACACACACGCACATACAGAGGTTGTTAGTATTCAGACAATCATGTGAGGTACTAATTGGCAAGGATTAAAGACATCCTTGGTGTGTGTGTGTGTGTGTGTGTATATGTGTGTGTGTGTGTGTGTTCATTGTAAGTGCGTCACAGTGTCTGCTCAGCCCTTAATGCCTAACACACTGACAACTGGGTTAACTCTGCTGTGAAATTAACGCTGATTAAGATGCACTCTAACACACACACACACACACACACACACACACACACACCATCTCTATCCCCCCTATCTGCCACTTCATCCATACATCCCCTCCGCTCCACCTTTCCCCTTCTTTCTTCATCACTTTCTCCTCCACTTCTACTCTTGTCTCTCCCTCATCTTCATCTTTCGAACCTTTTCTCCTTTCTCTGTCACTCACTTCTTCTTTCCGTGTCCATCTCGGCTCCTTCCTCTCAGGTCTTCCTTTCTTTACCTTGCTTTACGTCTTTCTATCTGTCTGCCTCTCTTTCTCTTTTCATCTTTCTCTCAGTCTTTCTGTCTGTTCATCTCTCATTCTTTGTCTTTGTCTTTTCGTCTGTCTTTCATTCTTTTGTTCTTCATGTCTTTCTTTGTCGTTCTGTCCATCTCGGATCCTTCCTCTCAGGTCCTATTTTTTATTTGTCTTTCTTTCACTCTTTCATCCTTTCTGTTCGTCTTTCATTCTTTGTCTTTTCATCTGTCTGTCTTTCTTTCGGTCTTCCTCCCTTTCTTATTTGTTCTGTCTTTGTGTTTCTTTCTTTCTTTCTGTTATTTTCATCTGTTTTTATTTCCGTCTTGGTCTTTTTTCCATCTTGAATTCTGTCTTTCTTTGTCTCTTATGCCTTCCTTCCTTCCTTTACTTAATTTCCCCTAATTATTTCCTCAAGTTTTCTTTCCTTCTTAAGTCAAGTTCATTTTTTTTCAACCCAAAAGTACAAATTTGCGTCAAACAGCTTTTGTCACTGCTTCATCCTTCTGTCTATTCTTTTATTCTCTGTTTTCCTTATTGTCTTTTCCCCCCTTCGTTCTCCCCTCGTTTCTACTCCGTCACACCAACCTCTCTCTTTCTCTGTATGTGTTGAAAGCTTTTTGAACATTTCATCTAATTTTGCTGATGAAATGTCATGTTTGGCCGAAAAAGATTAAACGATTCCTAATAGAATGAAGAGAGAGAGAGAGAGAGAGAGAGAGAGAGAGAGAGAGCGGTGGATGAGGGGGATGAAGGACAAACTGTAAAAGACGACATGATGGAGAGGAGAAAATATGAGGAAAAAAAAAAAATAAAGTGGAGAGGGGAAAGAAGAATACAGAGAGAAGGAAGGGAGGGTTTAAAAGGATTAAAAAAAAAAAAAGGGAAGAGACGGGCGTTTGTATAAAAAGAGGAGAGGATTACAGAAATGCCGGAGGGGAGGAGTAGAGTGAAAACAGGAAGGGTGAACACTGCTGTTCATGTTGGATCAATGTTGGATCAATGTTTCACCTTAATAACCAGAACGGAGCGTTTTACTGTACTTTGATACGTCGTTTTAGAGGCTTTTTGGAGTGTTTTTGACTCGATTAACGCTCATTAATCCATTTTATGATTCAGTTATAGTATTAAAAACATCAGAATATCTGAATAGAGTTTGGCATCAATCATCAAAAACTAAACTTAAGGTCTTTTTAACTTTGAAAGCTTCCGCTGAACTCAAATTTGACTTCAACCTCGGTTTAATTTTTGCACTATTAGACATGCACCACAGCCTGGAGACAGTCTGCTATTTAAAAAACACAGAAAAAAAAGCCCAAATGGCCAAGGATATGACACACAGTAAGGTCATTTTCTATCACAAACACAAGTTTAGTTTATTATGTAATTCTGCTTCAGTAATTGCTGCAATATAACTTCCAGATGGAGGGAGAACATTTGGTTATCTGCTATTTTCCCCTGAGAAGGGCAGTAAACACTCTGTGTCTGAGTGGCTTTTAAAAGTTTCCTAGTTATCAACATGTTTTTAATTTGTACTACAATATTTCATGAGAAGTCTACGATCGTGGACTGAACTGTAGTTTTCTCTTTGAAGGGTTTGTTTTTTTTGCCTTTATTGGATTGTGGGCAACGAAGAGGCAGACAGGAAACAAGAGGAGAGAGAGAGAGAGAAAGATGACACGCAACAAAGATCCCTGACTGGAACTGAACCAGGGACATTGCGGTTATGTTACGTTACGAGGCAGCTGGATTCGCGAGATCACGTGAGAATCCTTCTTGTCAGGTTTCAAGTTATGCACTTGTGTCCAAATCATAGTGGTTCAAACCAATCAGGATCCTGTGAGGAACCACCGGCAGCTACAGGCGGGGTTTAGGTGTGACGACAAGGTTTGATAACGACAATGGCGGCTCCTAAAGAGGTTAGCGTAGATGCTGCTATCAGTTATATAACTACTACTATATAAGTTCCTCAGACGGCGGCTTGTTGTTGTGTTTCCTCTTCGGCGTTCTCCTACTACGCCATAATGTTTGTTGATCTGATTGGTTGAAGTTAGCCGTGATGGACAGATGATTCATCCAATCACCTGCCAAGTATTAACAGTACCAAGGACGACTTCTCCTGGGCGGGCGGCTGTGGCTCAGGAGGTAGATCGGGTCGTCCGCTAATCGGAAGATCTGCGGTTTTGATTCCCGGCTCCTCCAGTCCACATGCTGATGTGTCCTTGGGCAAGATACTTAACCCCGAATTGCTCCATCAGTGTGTGAATGGTTGGTTTCCTCTGATGGGCAGGTTGGGACCTTGCATGGTAGCCTCTGTACCCATTCAGCGTATGAATGGGTGAATGTGATTCGTAGTGTAAAAGCGCTTTGAGTGGTCGGAGGACTAGAAAGGCGCTGTACAAGTACAGTCCATTTACCATTCTTGGATTAACCATCGGACTCTGTTTTCTTTGATGTTTTGATTACACAATTGTGAAAGCTCTTCAGTTTCTTGGAAGTCCTGGTACAGAAACAATTTGTACAAATACTCAACGGCACATAATTCAGTCGTCACTGTCATCTTTTGACCAAACTACGTGTCAAAGGTCTTCAAGAAACCCCCACCAGACCCAAAACAGCTTTCTTTTCCAGATTCCCAGTGTGCCTCAGCTCTGGGTCCAAATACTTGCCCTTTGTCTATTACTTATCCTGTATTTATGTCTCTGTGTATCTAATGAGCGCTGCTACAAAATGTTTGTAAGACTGCCATGAAAGAAAGTCTCTTATTTTCTTCCAGCTATGAAAGTCCTTAATGCTTCACGTTCATAGATATTTACTGGGATTGCAGGTAAAAGGTGGTCACGAGCAGCAGATGTTGACCTACACAACAGGGTGCACTCCCACTTCTGACATCAATAGGGAGTTAAAAGACAAAACATCGCAGCGGAGCGCTTCCTTGTTGTTGGGAAACATAAGGTGCATAAATATATGTGCAAGTTTTTAGACTCAAAAGCAACACACGCTGTGTTTTACGAGCCAGACTGCATGCAAAAAAATATAAAAGCAACTGTAGATTTAAACATTTTCTCGACCTGTTTGCAGTTTTATTCCTTCATAGATCCCATTGACACACCTTTGTCTAACTTAACTATAACAGTGGAAGTGATTTTATCCAGATAAACTACAAAAGAACAAACTAGTGATTATTTTCTTGATTAATCAATTAGTTATTTGGTCTATTAAATCTGAAAAAATGGTGAAAAATGTTACTATCATAGAAAACTAAAGAAACTAGAAAATATTCACATTTGAAAAGATCGAGAATCAGAGAATTTGGATGTTTTTATCTTAAAAAATGACTCAAAATAGTTGGCAACTAATACATTAATTGACTAATCGTCCAAAGACAAATGAAACCAAGCACAGTGCGGAAATAAACTGCAAAAGTTTACCTAATATAATATTAAAATCTGATATCTAATCTAAAGCCCCTTTTCACACATGCAGTCTGTCCCTGAAATGTTCAGGAACATTTCCTGCATGAGGTCATGTGTGAATGGGATCAGGGATCGATATTCAGGGAAATCTGTTTGGCCAGTTTCCCACCTGAAGACCCGGATAGCATTTCAGGGAAAATACCAGTACGACTGTGTTGTGAATGAAAGCAGTAACATTGCAGGGACAAACACGTAAAGGGTTACGTCCGTCTCATGAAGAGCGAGCGAACCGATCACAAGACTTGACGTGTGGGTGACGTACTGTGAGATGGGTGATGCTTGGTTTCCAACATGGCGGCTGCGTCACAAACTTTCTCATATTACAGATAAACACTAAAATATGTTTCTGGAAACATTTGAGACAAGAAACAGAATCTTGATTCGTATTTGATCAGCTCTGCCTAGTTTGAAAGTTTGATCTGAGCTTCATGAGTTTCTCCTTCTTCTTCTTCTATTGAGTTTTATGGCGGTTGGTGTCCATAAGTGTTGCATTACCGCCATCTGCTGGACTGTCCCTTGCACCATCTGTTGCAGCATTGTCATGTTATGTGTGAAAAGGCGCAAGACGGAAATGTTCCTGAACGTAACTGCAAATCACCAGCAGCAGGAAAGAGGCTTAATAAGTAGCAGCAAGACTATTTAGCTGCAGTATGACTGTGTTTTCTAACTCAACACGCAGCTGAAACATATTGCAAATCACAAATGAAAATGTTATCGACTCTCATTTAAAGAAGACAACACCTGGTGCGCAGCTGTTAATACAAATATGTCCTTTTTTTCCAGGGTCACGTTGTGGTGACGGGTTAGAGTAAGGCCACCGCATCCCACCTTAAAACAAAAACATCATCTCGTTTTTTTTAAGATTCAAGTGGAAGTCAGTGACATTTGACACTTTGACTCCTTTTGATAAAGGAAACATTCCCTCTGCCGCTCCTGCTGATGTCCGCGGCGGAGCCTCGGGAGTATGAAAGCAGCGGAAACGAAGGGGAGAAGGTGAAGAATTAGATAAAAACAGAATGTGTTAGTTATAAGAATGGAAAACACAGCTAGAGGGAAGATAGAGAGACGGAGGGAGGAGAGGCCCCGCATGCTTTTAGTGTGTGACCTCTTGACCCCTTTTAGCCATGCTTCCTTCACTTAGCCCCCCCCCCCCCCCCCTCCTCTACCTCCCTCCATCATCCTTCTCTCTCTCTCTCCTTCTATCTCTCTCTCTCTCATTCGTCTGATTGATGGCTCGGAGACAGGTGATCAATAGGAGCTGCAGAACATCCTGACGCTTCTGTTTCTCTGTTTGTGTGCATGTGTGTCAGTGCATTTGTCTCTGCATGTGTGCACGTTCAGCCGCTGCTTCTTTGTGTGTGTGTGTGTGTGTGTGTGTGTGTGTGTGCGTGTAGATACAGTAGATGAGGAAAGCCCATCCAGGAGAGGACAATTTGTCAGTTGTCAAAAGAAAATGGGTGAGGGTTTAGATTAAGGTGCGTAATGGAATATCTCCACTTATACAAATGTGTGTGTGTGTGTGTGTGTGTGTGTCCTCTTTTGTCAGCAGTAAACAGGCAAAAGCATCCATGTGCCTGTGCATTTATGAGAACGCCTTTCTCTCTGTGTGTGTGTGTGTGTGTGTGTGTGTGTGTGTGTGTGTGTGTGGTCCAACCTTTGTCCTTTGTTATTTTCTTGATGGGTGCAGCAGGGTTGGTCAGTGCAACATCTGCATCAGCTGACACCAGTCCTGAAGAAAGAAAGAAAAACACAGTCAGTCAGTCAGTGTGTGTGTGTGTGTCTGCATGAACACACAGTATGTCTGCGTTACGATTACTCGTTTAGAACAATTTTGTAAAGAAAAGATGCTACAGCTTCTTATGTACTGACTGTAAGTAACCGGGTTAGTCGGTTTTCCACAAATACCTGATGTCTTAACTGTCATGTGAACAAGAAACCTGGTTTCTGTAGCCTGGGTAGAGGATTAGAGAGGCCTGGTGTCCCCAGGTAGATTTCAGAATCATCTTTATTATTTATCTCTCCTGGAGAAAGCAGATTTCTCTGCCATGTATACATGTAACCGGGTTTGTAGCGGAGCAGCTGGATGAGAGGAGAGAACGTTTCACACACAGAGAGATTCATCCTAATATTTAAAATAAGTTTGACTAAAACTGAAACTAGCACAAAGTAGCCTGTTGAAGTCAAAATAAATCAGTCTCCACTTCCATATTTGACTATTTATTAAATTCTGACACTTTCACGCTGTCAGAGAAAGCTTCACTCTGTCTGTTTGCCTTATTGCAGGAAGCAGCGTCTTCTATCATTGATAGAGTTAAAATCAGTAAACTACACATCCAGAATAAGTTTGGGGGTAGAGGAGAAATCTGGTTACTGATCTGCTGCATGTATACGCAGCTCAACAGTTACCAGGTTACTGTCGTGCATGTAAACGAGTTCCCTGATTACCGACGTAGCCTGGTTTTCTCTGAGTAACCTGCTTCCTTAAGTGCACTTTAAACACACTGAATGACAGTAAAGTCAACATCTTTGGCTTGTGGAACATTTCAGGACCTCATCTTGACCTTTGAGAAACAGCAGTGCACATTTTTCACAAATGACCAAATCAATAATAATCAAAAATAATAGTTAATTACAGCCTATATTTGCATAAATGTATCTGTGTGTGTAGTATCATCTGTATCTTTATGCACAGGTAGGTGTATGTATTTAAGTGTGCACATTCACATGTGTTGTTATATTGATGTATATATTACGGCTGCAACTAGTGATTATTCTCATTATCGATTAATCTGCCAATTATTTTCTCAAGTAGTCAATTAATCGTTTAGGCAATGAAATGTTGAAAAAAATATTGTTTCTCAGAAGCCATGGTGATGTCTTCCTTTGTCTGACTAACAGTCTAAAATGTTACCATATTCAATTAATTATAATATCTTAACTTAATCAATTGAATTCAATTAAATAATTTCATTAATTAAGTCATATAACAAGGAAAAACAGTAAATCTTCACATTTGAGAAGCTGGAACCATCAATTGTTTGACAGTTTTGCTTGAAAAATGACTGAAATGATTAAATGATTATCAAAATAGTTAATTATCTGACGACTGACAAATCAATTAATACATAGATGTGTTTATGTGTGTGTGTGTGTGTGTGTGTGTACATGCACAGTAGTATTGATATGTGTGTCTAATTTATCTGTCCAGCTGTGTGTATGTGTGCATGTAAGAGTGTATCTACAGTATATTTCTATCTATTCCATCTATCTATTCCATTTTATTGTCATATTGATCTGGGTATGCAGTTTGTGTGTTTGTTGTGCGTGTGTGTGTGTGTGTGTGTGTGTGTGTGTGTGTGTGTGTGTACCCAGTCTTTCGGGCGAGCTGGAGGCCGAGCTGCTGGGCTGTGACTGCAGAGGAGTGTTGGTCTCATCGATAGACGGAGAGAGAGAGGGACTGTCACACACTCTTTCCTAGAGAGAGAGAGAGAGAAAGAGAGAGAGACAATTTGAGGTCTTACTATGGTTACTATGGGTTACCAATCACTGCCATTGATTAAAGAGAAGACACTGCCATGTTGGAAGTATAACATCAAAACAAATACATAACCCTGTGAATAGATCATGTAATAGAAGCAATATGATTTTTTTTTTTTGGTTCATTTTGATCACCGTTATCCTGAACTTGTGTAATTTTCCTTTAAATCATCCAGTTGAGACTGGTGAGTAAGTTCTGGTCCAAATAGTCTAAAATATGTTTTCCTTGTCTTATCACTTTATTGAAAATGTTATGAGGTTAGGAAATGATGTGAAGTTAAGAAAAAAAACAACCACAATCCTAAAAGTGAGATTACACTCGACCGTGTAAAAAATCTTAATGTTTTCTAAAGACGGACTGATACATGACTGCAAAATAACATACAGAACATGTCAACAATGTGATGAAAAGTCTCTATCATACTAGAGATTAAAAATCTATAAAGTATTCTGTATAATAGTCTACTGTAGAAGAAATGTCTATAATTCCTGGGTCTTCTCAGTCATTGTAGAAAGCATTTTTGTGTGAATTTAAGAAAACCTAATAGTGTATCGTAATTGAAATATTGTTAAAGTAAGGGGTTTGGCAATATTTTTTTTTTCTGTGATCAACATTGATCTTCCTAGTGTTTCCTAGACTAAAGAAGAGGGTTTAGTCAGCCACATCTGGGGCAGTTATCTTAAATATCTATGCTTAAAATATCTATATAGAATATCAACATATCTAGAACAATAAAGCCAACGGCGATAAAAGTTGAACATACTTCTTCATTCATTCAAGAGGCTTCTATAACTGACTTTTTATCTCATTAAGTCTTTATTTTTTGTTAGCAGTCCTCTAATATGATGTCACAGCCCAGGTGATTATTGGTAAACACAGAAAAACCCCAAATTGTTCCTTGAAAACCTTTTTATATAGAAAAGTATAGTGAAAGTTCTTCTGAAGGAGTTCCTCAGGGAACCTACTGGGATCCTCTATAGTTCCCATTTAAAAAAAACACCTAAAGTTTGTTTTACTGTGTTTTTCCTACCTTGATGACAGGCGCGCGGTGTACATGAGTGTGTATCTGCTGAGCTGCGGCGGCCATGTTGGCGATGGTGTTGAGGTGGTTCATCTGTGACATCGCCATGGCTACGGACGCAGGCGGCAACCCCATGGGCAGCAGAGGATGGGGCATCATCATGAAGGGCAGGTCCAACCCTGAGAGACAGAGAGGAAGAGGAGGAGGAGGAGGAGAGGGTGAGCTGATATTTTTAAAATGCCATCATAATTTCAGCTTTGTGTTTAAATATCTGTCAGCGAACCGTTATATATATATTATCTACTGTGATTATCGGAGGACACCGTGAACACAGAGCAGCTCCTGCCTTCATCAGCGGTTTTATTTTGTTTAGCCACATGTGGTTTGTAAGAGCCCAGTAAAACTTTTATTATGTTCTGTGTGTGTTTACAAATTTATCTGCCTTTCAAGAATGAATTTTACTGTTAACACCCAGCAGATAACACTTACAATAAAGTTCATACGGGGGAAAAAAAAAATCATGAATTTTTAAAATATGACTGGGCGCACAGACACTGAGCTCCATTTAGTGATTGAACTGTATTAAACTTTGAACAATCTGCTTTTGTTTACAGTGTTTAAACTGTTTTTGATGATATTTCTTATGCAGAGTCCAACAAAGCTGCAACATTCAGTAAAATTTAACTATATTTTGGCACTAATAGTATGGTTACAGGAAATTTTCAGGATTATTATATCGTAATATTTTTACTTATACACTAATTGTAGCGAGAAAATTTGATAAGTGCACATCCCTATTTATGTTAACATGTTGCATATTCCTAAATTAATGCAGTTAATCTAACTATAATAAGGCAAATCTGGGATCAGGAATTATTCCAGCATAGAAAAACTACAAAGACACTGTGAGTGAAGTGGGTAAACTGGAGCCCAGCTTCTCATTTTTGCCCGTTTTTTCGCCTCCAGAAACGTCTTCTCACATCAGGTTTTTTTTTTTTTTTTTTTTTTTAATGTTTCATCATTTTGCATTTGTTTGTTTGATATTCGAAGTGAAGATTTGGAGGACAGGACAGCAGCAACAGAGAGAGAGAGAGAGAGAAGAGAGAGAGTGAATTGTTTTGTGTCTGTGAACTCGTGTTGAACTTAACCTTGAGGAGAGAGAGAGGGAGAGGTGTCATCTCAGTGTCAAATGTCTCGCTAATAAAAGTTGACAAAGAAGAGGAGGAGGGAGGGAAAGAAAGGAAGAGGAGAAAATACGGAGGTCGAAGGGTTAGAGGGTGATGAGGCGAAAGAAAGAGGAGGTCAAAGACTCGTTTTTTTTCCCCTTTTCTTTGCATTTTTTTCCTCTTATTTCCTTTTTCTTTTCTCTTTTTGTTTTAAGCTATCTTGAAATATCTCTTTTGTTTTCTTCTCTTTTTTTGTTTTTCATTCCCTTGCTTCTTCTCTCAAGCTATATTTCTCTCCTGACCTCTTTTTATTCCCTCGTTTATCTGTCTCCCCACTTTTTTCTCCATCTTTCCATTTCTGTGATCCTCCTTTTCTTTTTCTCTTTCCACACATACATCTCTCACTTTGCCTCTTTCTCTTCCTCTTTTCATTTCGTAACCTTGTTTCTCATCTTTTCTTTCCTTCCCGACGACACCACATTTGTTAGGACCTTCCCTTTAACTTTCATTCATCCTCCTTAAAAGCGTAACCTTGACCTTTCACCTCTGACCTTGGACTCAAACACAGACACCAAAAAAAAAAAAAAAAAAAAATCGCAGCGGCTGCTTTCATTCCAATGAAACAATAACACTGATTGCTGTTTTCGTGACGACTGAAGTGATAGAATAATCAATGTGAGTGTTTGTCACCTCCCGCTGCCCAGTGTGTGTGTGTGTGTGTGTGTGTGTGTGTGTGTGTCCAAACACATTACTTCTGCAATAAGAAAAAGAGCGAGAATGAGTGTGTCTCTGTTTGTTTCTGTCTATATGTGTGACTCTGTGTGTGTGTGTGTGTGTGTGTGTGTGTGTGTGTGTGTGATGTTGATGAATTGAGTCATTAAGTAGAGTGTCTGCTGATTAATCCAGGCAGAGTGTTAATACAGGAGATGGGAACAGATTAAATGGCCGACATTAACAAATATTGCCACCCCCTTAAACACACACACACACACATGCACACACTCCCAATATGTGTGTGTGTGTGTGTGTGTGTGTGTGTGTGTTTCTGCCCTTTTTCCACACAGGTTGTCTATTTGGTATCTATCTATCTATCTATCTATATATATATATATATATGTGTGTGTGTGTGTGTGTGTGTGTGTTTTCTTACTGTTAGCGAGTAGCTGTTGCTGCTGCTGCTGGAGTTGTTGTTGATTGACAGCTCCGATGGCAGGCCCCCTCCCTCCACCTCCTGCTGCACCACCTCCGGCTCCTCCTCCCACAGCTCCTGCTGGTGCTCCTCCACCACCGCCACCGCCACCGCCACCACCACCACCTCCTCCTCCTCCTCCTCCGCCTCCTCCTCCTCCTCCCAGGCCTCCGCTGTGGGCTCCAGCAGGGGGGCTGGTCAGACGCTCCTTATCCCAGGAACACTCACTCCCTCCTGGGTAGAGATGCAGACACACAGACGGTCGGATGTTAAGAAGATGAGAAACTTCAGTAATGAATACTAAAAAAAAAACATGAGTTGTACATGTTTGAATATGCAGTACACACACATTATGTAAGTAATAATGCTCGACAAGGTGTCCCAGTGTATGAACATAATGGACAAGATGATGGTGTGGTCTGCAAAGTCTGTTATCTTCCATATGAGGACATATCCGAGAACATTATCGCATCTCCATACAACATTCTTACTACTTATTAAAAAGGGGAAAATTTAATATTTGTTTTTGGACTCTTCAACCCAGGGTCCGCTGAAACGAGAAGTACTGTTGCTATGGTAACAGGATTGTACAGGGATTAGGCCTGACTTTGAACTCTGGGATATGTAGAATATCAGTACACTTCAAAGTTGAGTTTTCAAAACATCAGCAGTGAGCTACTGTTGGAGGAAGTTTGAGGTGAAAGTGCTTATAGAAAGACAGTGAGTGCATGTTGAACTCCTGCTAAGTGGAAGTTGGTTTTACTGTATTATAACAGAAGTTTGGTGATGATTATTTGAAACACAAACAGCAGGTGAAATAGGCTGCTTTGCCAAAAAAAAAATCTAATCAAAATCTAATTTTTTGGGTTAGAAAAAGTTATTTAATCCATGTTTTGTTTATAGTTGATGTTCTTCATTAATAAGAGATGCTTGAATTGAACACCAGTCGAACATTTTTTAGATGTTTTAAGTAAAAATGTAAATACAATATGTAGTAATGAAACCAAATGTGATTTTAAGAAAGGTTACTGAATTAATAATACAATTTGCAGTGATTTTATTTAATTAGTTATACAACCTTTAGTTTAGAAAGCACTGTAACCTATTTAGCTCATTTGCTACTGTAGCTTGATGCATTTACATAGTTTCATTTTCCTTTGGTTGAAGAACTGGATAAATTCAGTGTGTTACCATCACACACTGGTAAATATATTTTATTCATACATATTGTTAAGTGTTGACAGCGTGTGGGAGCTTATTTCTGATTTTAGTCATTCACCTCTTAAACTGTGCAGAAAGATGTGTAGAAAGATGTGCAGACATTACATTTTACTGTAATTTGCTGTGCAAAATCTCTGTACTTCAACAATTTATTGTTTAGTTAAAGGGGACGTGTCATGCACCTTCCCAGATCTCTATATTTATACTCTGGGGATTTACTGGAATATCTTTGCATGACTTACAGTTCAAGAAACTCCTTATTTATCTTATACTGGCTGTTTATGCAGCCCCTCAGTTCAGCCTCTGTCTGAAACAGGACGTTTTAGCTCCGGTCTCTTTAAAGCCCGCCTCCTGATGAGCCCACTCTGTTCTGATTGGTCAGCTTCAGGAAGATTCGTAAACATACGATAGTAGTCGGATTTCACTTCTTTTTCTTGTTCTCTACTCGAAATGGAAACTTCTCAAATACATCCGCACATGTTCGAGCCCAAATCTGATGCAAAATATGCGAGTGGACAACATGAACGACCAGTAGAACAACCTTAGCAACAACCTTAGCAACAAAGGCAAACAATCTGATGTCATTACGAGGAGGAAGTAGAGGTAACTTTACAACCGAAGCGTTCAGAGCAGGTTGAAGCCCTGACTTTTGACTTGCAGGGAGCATTTTTTACATACATTCACATCAAATTTTGTACCTTTGACCATGTTTAACAAACATTTGACATCATAACAATGTAAAAATAACAGAAAATCACAAAAAGCATATGTCCCCTTTAAAAAATTGTCATAGTTTTCTCTAAATTTCGTCCCTCCAAGCATTTTCATGAGCTGAACTCACCTTGACTATTTACAACTTCCCTAAAAAATGAAAAACAACAAACCATAATAGAGTTTGATTAAATCTCAGATCAATTTAGCAATCTAAATTTGCACATATAAATTGTAAATTACCTGAGAATTACTTTAACCGTTTGTTAATTACACGTAAATTCATTGTGTTAGTTACAAACACATTATGAAGCGTGTTGATTAAAACCTCCAGGATACAGAAGCTCAGGAAAAGTTTCTTACTGGAAAATGACTTTGATTTTTGTCGGGAGGGAAAAAAAAAAAATCACTTTCTCTCTTCACACCTTCATTCCTGTACTCTCTCTCTCTCTCTCCCTGTGTGATGCTGCCTCTCTCGCCCTCTACATCTCTCTCTCTCTGCTCCCCCGTTCCCTCTCTCATCCATCTTCATCTCCCTCCATTAGTTTGAATTAGCAACCGTCTCTCTCTATTATTGCCTACTGAATTCCCTGCACTGGGTGTGTGTGTGTGTGTGTGTGTGTGTGTGTTACTGTGTGTCTGTGTGTGTGTGTATATATATGTGTGTGTGTGTAGATGACAGCTGGGCCTCATCCTCTCTGCCATTTACACCAGGGAAGAAAAGAAGTATAAACAGATGGGCAGATGTTCTCTCTCTCCTTTTCACACACACACACTTCTCATTTTTTCCTTGGCCTTGTCCTCTCCTTTCCTGCCTTTCTCTTCTGTCACTTTATTTTCTCTCTTTCGGCTCCTCTGTATGTGTTCTTCCGATTTTTCATCTACCTCTCTTTTTCTCTTTTTTTTTGTCTTTCGAAGACTGTTTTTCTTTCTCGCAGACATCCATCTTTTGTCTCAGTCCGCTTCAATTTAATTAAAATTAATTCACTGAAAAGTTGTCTCTTTTGTTTTTTCATTTAGGTGCACGTTTAAGTTCAGACACTCATCTGTTTTAGTCCATATGTCACCAAATACAACCTCAGGTTAATATTGATGATGAGCAACACTCACACACACACACTTTGCTGTAAAACTAGCAGGTATCTAGAAAAACGTTTCAGAAATATCAAACATAATCGTTTGTTTGGCGCCAAAGAAGTCGTCCCTTTGTCTACTCATTTTTATGTTTTCCTCACTTTTCTTCTCTGTTTTAGCAGCTTTGGTTATGATATTTTGCAAAGTAACCCAGTTAAGTAAAGCTCTACCAATTGATTTGCAGTAATTACATTACAGTTAGCTACTGGCCTGGTAAAAAAAATGCATTTCTTGGAATAATCAATGGTTGAAAGAGGAAATATTTACTTCAGCACAGTTTTTAAAGGTACTTCTACTTTACTTCCCATTAAGGTTACTTTATCCAGTCCACCACGTTTCAGAGGGAATTATTGTACTTTTTACTGCACCGCGTTTACTTTACTTAGTTACTTTTCTGATCACAAATTTACATACAAAGCATCACCTCGACTGACTACAAGTAAAATGCTTCTTGTACATGAAGGCATCAGTAATATGAATCTATTAATATAATGTGTATAACAATATTACATTCACAGGCGGAGTAATGTCTTCTGCATTACTTGTATATTTTTTCTTCTAATATTTATTTGAATAAAATTTTAAATGCACGACCTTTACCTGTTTTTAAACAGTATTTTTATAAGTTGATATTGTGACTTTCACTTAAAGGACCAGTGTGTAAGATTTAAAGGGATCTATTTGCATAAATGGAATATAATATTTATAAGTATGCTTTAATTAGTGTATAATCACTTAAAAATAAGAATCGTTGTGTTTTCGTTACCTTAAATGAGGCTTTATATCTACAGAGGGAGCAGGTCCTCTTCCACAGAGGCGGCCATGTTGCACCGCCATGTTTCTACAGTAGCCCAAAATGGACAAACTGGCTCTAGAGAGGGCCTTTTGCGTTTTTTGTGAGTTTCATGGCCATTGTAAGTTCTCCTACATGCTCAGAAGGGGAGAGTGAGGGGAGGGGTATTCAGTTTGTTACAATCTGAAACCTCAACACTGAATTTTACACACTAGTCCTTTAGTAAATTATCTGAATCTTGCTTCCATCACAACAGAATGATGCTGTGTCAACATCTAACACGGAAAATCATGTTGTCTTGGTTTTGTGGACATTCAGCTGTCAGAATGTGGTAATAAAACAGGAGAGGAGGATGGAGGGTTTGATAAGTGCAGATATCCTGATTATTCTGAATTGACTTCAGTGGTAAAAACCTCAAAGTCTTAGCGATAGCTCCACAGGACAAAAAGACTCTGATGAAACCACAAGAAACATCATCTTAGCTGGTGGTGTGAAGGTTTACAGAACTGATGAGAGAAGAAAAGATGAGAATATCACTATAAAACAAAAGTTGTGTCCAGGACAGAATCACCTGTCAAAGCCGCTGATGAGAAATGAATCAGACGTTAAACTGATGGCAGACAAACCTCACAAACCTTTATAGATAATAATGAGACCATCTCAACCAGCTGAGATCAGATTCAGAGCAGCTGTACAGCAGTGACACAGAGAAAATGTTATTTTATCACCATAACAGGTTCATAAACCTTCACTGTCAACTTACTTCATCTGTTTTCTTACAATGACTGCTGCTAGCAACTTAATGGTTGTAGATCCTTAAAGCACAAGTTCAGGATTTATTAAGTCTGTCTTAAAACAACAGTCAGGTACCTAAATGAACATTGAAACAGGTTTCAGCTAATACGGGTGAATTATGAGGGAATTATGTACTAAATAGACATTTACTTTGGAAGATATCTACCTGATTTGACTCATTTGAACTGCTGAAGCCTCATATTAGCTTCAGATGAACCTTTGAATACATTTTTATATATTATATATGATTATGAAGAGGAGGAATGGATTAGGGGTTAGGGATAGGGGTTATGGTTATGGTTATGGTTAGGGGTTAGGGTTATGGTTAGGTTTAGGGATTAGGGTTAGGGGTTATGGTTAGGGTTTAGGGTTATGGTTAGGGTTTAGGGTTATGGTTAGGGGTTATGTTTAGGGTTAGGGGTTAGGGTTATGGTTGGGGTTTAGGGTTATGGTTAGGGGTTAGGGTTATGGTTAGGGTTAGGGGTTTAGGGTTAGGGGTTATGGTTAGGGGTTATGGTTAGGGTTATGGTTTGGGTTTAGGGTTATGGTTAGGGGTTATGGTTTAGGGTTAGGGGTTATGGTTAGGGTTAGGGATTAGGGCTATGGTTAGGGTTAATGGGTTAGGGTTATGGTTAGGGTTAGGGGTTTAGGGTTAGGGGTTATGGTTAGGGTTAGGGATTAGGGCTATGGTTAGGGTTAATGGGTTAGGGTTATGGTTTAGGGGTTAGAGTTATGGTTTAGGGTTATGGTTTGGGTTTAGGGTTATGGTTTAGGGTTACAGCAAGAAAAACTTATTTCAAATGTTCATTTCAGCACATGACTGTTTTAAAACACTGTGAACCTGCCCTGGTTGATGTTTGTATCATATTTAAGCTAAATTCAGGTGAACAGATTGTGATACTTAAGTGAAACAAGTGTTTTTGCACCTGTTCGTGACTCATACAACCGGTCTGGATCACACTTGAATTTCTGTCGTACCTGAGAGAAAACATTCAGAGTACAAGAAAACTGTTGGAAGTCTTTCTCCTTTTGTTCTCCTCCTTTTCTCTTTATCTCTCACTCTTTTGTCTCTTTTCCTACTTAAACTTGTCTTCTTTCTCTCCTTCTTCTTCTGCCTTCTTCCCTCTTTCTACTTCTCTCACTGACAGACAAAAGAAAAACAAAGATATAGTTTCCACTGACACATAAACGTGTCCCTCTCTCCTCATCACTGTGTTTTTCTCATTTCTGTAAAGGAAAAAAAAAAAAAAAAAAAAAAACATACGACTGTCACAAGCCAGAGCGATCGACTTTCACTTGTCAAACACCACGACACCTTTCTCCCCTTTTTTCCTCTCTCGCCCTAAATATCCCTTTCTCTCATTATGAGTCTATTTTTTCTCCCCCCTCTATCCTCCCCTTGCTTTATTTTCATTTTCATTTGTACACTCTTTCCTCTGCTCTATTGTCCGTCGCAGTTTCCCAGGCCGTCGTGAGTGTCTGTTACAATGAAAATAAGGTCGGACAATTGAAAGGAAGGCCTTCCACGCACTCGCAAAACAAAACAAAACAAAAATCACGATGAACGAAATAAAAGAAGACAGAAGAAGAAGAATAAGAGAGAGAAGCAGGAAGGAATAAATAAAAAAAAAAAACGACACAGGAGAAAGAGAATAAAATAAAAGAGAACAGAGGAAGAGTAACTCTATCGGCCCATTTGCCAGGTCAGCTGAAGAAAAGACGAGTAGAAAGAAAAATAGAAACAGGAGAGTCTGGGTGGAAACAGAAGGAAGGATTGCACGCTCTCTCTCTCGCTCTCTTTTCTTTTCTCTTTGCTTTTTGTTTTCTGTCTTTTCAATAATTCAGAGAAGCAAACACAGCAGAGATGGAGTGCAAAGTGTGTGTCTCTCTCTATGTGTGTGTGTGTGTGTGTGCGTAAAGTCTTTGTTTTTATATATGTCACCTATGAATAATGCAGGTACTGTTAGACTAGACATAATTATCAGACATCACAGACAACACTGGTGCACAGATTTTGATAATTATGATTTTAAAATGACTTTTTCCCCCCCAATGTCTATACAGTTTTTTAAATACTTTTCCACTCAGTTATTTCCAACTTGTCAACCTGAATAGAAATAGAAGTTTAAACAAAATGAGTAAATGAAGCATAACATTGAAAAAAAAAAAAAAACTTTTTCCTGACTACTTCCTGACCAGTAGTTTTCTGAAGATTTAGTTTAGTATTCAGGCGCCAACCTACATGGAAAAATCACACTCAGACAACTTGCTCTCAGTCAAAATCATTTCAAATTGTTTGAAAAGCTGCGTTTTCCACATTTAAAATAGTGTTTGTTGCTCCTACAAACTGACTAAGAGCTGAACATTAAAAAGATGTTTCAGGATTCTGCAAAATTACAATCTAATGCAACTAATTAACTTCATTTTTTCATAAATTTCGTTTATGTTTTTTCTCTTTTTTTAGTTTATAGGTAGACTCAGAACTATTAACACATTGTATTTGGTTTGGTTGTTAATTGTGACTAATTTTCTTTTACTGTACAGATGATGCTTGTAGCAGAGATGTACAGTAGTGGTTTGGGGTTTTTTTATATTATATTTCTTGTTTTGTGTTGTTTAATTCATCTTGTCATTATTTATTTATTTAATTGTCTGTTTAATGCTGCCCAGATGTTTTATCAATGTAAGGAAACTTTTTTTTTTAATGAACGTATCTGCAAAGTTGCAAAATGTTCACACTGAACTTTAGAGCTGCAACGATTTATCAATCAACAGAAAATTAATCATCATTTTTCAAGCAAAAAAGGACCAAATATTCTCTGGTTCCAGCTTCTCAAATGTGAGGATTTACTTCTTTGTCATATATGATGGTAAATTAAAATTCTTTAGGTTCTGGACTGGGCTCACTATGGGCTCTGAAGAAATATGAAGGCCATTTTTTCCCAATTTTTTAAAAATTTTAAAGACAAAACACAATTAATCAAGAAAATGTTGTTTATTTTGTATAAAATGTCTTGTTAAAGTGGCTATAATCATTTTTTTTAAAATAATGTATAATATGACTGTGTAATGTGTTGTATGGAGCTTTATAGTGAGTTTCAGCTCATTGTTTATCCGTCCGGCTGTAACTTTACTGTTTTGGTTCACTCTCAGGGCTCTCATAGTGTCGTTTTTGGCCGCAGCACGCAGCTGTTTTCAGAGAAAAAGCTCTTAAAGTCCACTGTACACTACCTGCTCAGCACCAAACAGCAAACAGACACAGTTAGCTGTAGACTAGCTGGTGAACATAGTGGAGCATTTAGCAGCTAAAGAGCCAGATATTTCCCTCAGGAGCTGGTGGAGACCAAAAACAGAGCTAAAAGAGAGAGAATATTGGACTTATGACTCCAAATGAATGATAATGTTGCTCCATGACTGCTGGATGTGGAAATAAACAACAGTTTGCTCCTTTTTACGTTGAAAACAAGTAGACAAAAATCAGTTAATGTAGGTTTAAGTAAAAGTTACAGTGGAAAAAAAAAAGTTAGAAATGAGTATGGAAGAGATCTAAAGTTAGAACGCAAACAAAGGGCACAAATGAAAAGAAAGAGAAGACGACACTGAATAGTTTTGAAACCTGAGCGGCTGACACATAACACACACACACGATCACGTAATCAAGGTCTCTCTGTCATGTGTCTGTATGTTTACTGTCGGTGTAAATGTTGAAACTGATCTCTGTCGTGAGCTCGGGTCGAGTTTCAGCATTAAATGATACTTTCTCCTCTGTCTTTGGCGCCCGTTTGTGCCTGCTCGTTTACTCCCCGGCAGCCATCGATGCGTTTTACAGTTTGTCATGTGAAGTGCGGCGAGGTAAGAAAAGAAGAGATTAAATGTGGTTAATTGATCCTTGGAGGGGAAACTCAGGACGGAGGAGACAGGTGGAGGTGTAAAAACAGACGGTTAAAGGAGAGTAATGAACATTTTTTACTGCTAATTAGTTCAAAAATTCAATTTTTTTTTTACCCTTAAATAGTTTTATGCCGTCAAAGAAAAAATATGAAAATGTTTGATTATTACAGTGAACAGATTTCTGGTCCAGTAAAGGATATTCAGGGTGTAATAACATGCAGACGTACAGCTGCAGTCTAATAGAGTCCATTTAATCCAATTACAGTAACAACTAAGTAACTCTTTAGACTTTTTTTATGTTTATTCCTTTATTTTATGCTTATCTAATTATGTTTTTACATTCCACATATTTTGGCATTAAGATGATTCAAATTCATTTATAAGAGTTTATCCATACATCAACATGAAGCTGGAGAATTTGACCAAAACATCATAATAAACAGGTACTACAGCCAAACTTCACTGATATTTTCCTGAAGTGTAAGTACTCTTTGATATTTTACTGTAGAAGAAGTAATTACTAGAGTAGATACTACTGTGCTGATAATTTACTGGAGGAAAACTAATATTTGGGGTCATTAAATGCTGCAGGAAAGTGGGAATTTTGACTCATCCTCTGTGAATCATGAATATTCACTGAACATTTCATGGTAGTTTGTTCAGAATAACACTTCAAACATCTATTTCATAAGACAGACGTGTAGGAGAGAGACAACTGGATCAAAAGTTGCAAATAAACTCTCGCACACTGTCTGACTTGTAATGATACATTTATTTGTCTTGATGAAGGTCTGACACCGAAACATCACAAATAAATGTATCGTTACAAGTTAGACAGTAAGTGACAGTTTGTTTGCAATGATAGTTTGTTCAGAAAGTATCAAGATATCTGGTCTACATGCAAATAAAAGAAGTATTAGAATAGAGGAAGTGTGTGTTTCATTTGCAACACTGTACAAGTGTGTTTAAGGTCTATTTGTGTGTGTGTGTGTGTGTGTGTGTGTGTGTGTGTGTGTTGCATCCCTTTATGTTAAACTGACAGTAATGTAACATGTCAGTCTCACATCTGAATAAGTGCTCGCTTTTATGTTAAAAAAAAAAAAAAAAAGTCATGAGGTCAAACCTAATAACGTCTGAACTGAATGTCGTCACATTAACATAAAGGCTGCAGCAGCAGGTGACACATTCTTCTTCATCACTGTAACAAATTTAATATCTCATCATCTCTAATGCACAAAATCAGCTCAATATATTAGGAAAATCTGTGAAAAAGCCCAATTTTAAGGTGCTATTTGCTATGTAATAACATTAAATGATTAAATTGACAGTAGAGTTGTGAGTAGATTCACTGTGAGGAGTGGCGGAGAGCGACGGTCGTTAATTAAGACTTGATCAGCAAAGAAAGTTTTAAAATCCATCAATGATGCAGCCTGAGAACAAACAGAAAAACAGATTTCCTCTGAGCCGTCGTAACATTTTTAACTCTCTCGTTCTGTCAAATGTTCTGTCATCAACGAACATTAATGTCTGAAAAGGGCTGAAAAGGTGTGTGTGTGTGTGTGTGTGTGTGTGTGTGTTACCTGTGTTGGAGTGCAGGTCGTCGTTGTCGGACTCGTTGCCGTTCTGGAGACTCATCATCATCTTCATCTTCTGAAGCTTCTGGAGCTCAGCCATCGCTGCTGCTGTCAGGCCTGAGAGACACACACACACATACACACTACTGTTAACCTCATCATCATCATCATCATCATCATCATCATCATCATCATCATCATCACATTCACCGCCAACAACAACATGTTTGTAGAGGTGTGTTTTGTCACAAAGGTGAGATCCTCTTAATTGACAACCAGCACCTGATATCGATTTTGTCAGCTGACCTTTCTCACAGCTAACCAATCACAGGTGCCGGCTGCCCTTTACCCATGATGCTTTGCAGCGAGCCGTGACACACATAACTGACACTTGCGCTCCCCGGCTTGTCGCTGTCAAATTTTCCTTTTCAGTTTGGGCGTTTTGTCGAAGTGTTTTCGGGTTGCGAGTGCTGTTTTCAGAGACGCCTTGAGGCTGATATTCACTGATACACACACACACACACACACACACACACACACCTCTTCTCTCTCTCTCACACACACACACACACACACACACACACACACACACTCTCTTTTGTATGGACTAAGATCCCTGGCTCTGTGCACTGACCTGGAACTGACTTCTATACACAACAACCAGCAGAGTGAGAGAGATGACCCTGTGTGTGTGTGTGTGTGTGTGTGTGTGTGTTTATACTCTATTGTGTACATGCATTATTATGTGTGTAAAGTGTATGTCATGCTTTCCGTCATGCTGAGTGTGTATGTACAGTTTTCTTTCATGTATAAATGTGTGTGTGTGTGCGTGAGGGAATGCACGCCTGCTTATCTGTGCATAACTTGTATCTGTGTGTGTGTGTGTGTGTGTGTGTGTGTGTGTGTGTGTGTGTAGGTCAGTTGGTTTTGCCCCGGTCACGGTTGACGGCCTTGGTGGAATGTCCATTACACACACAGTACAGTTGTCTGCAAGCTATAAAGAAAACAAGATAGAGGGAGGAAAAAAAAAAAATGGAGGGAGGAGGGAGGAGGGAGGAGGAGGAGGAGGAGGAGGAGTTGTTGCGTTGTTTGAAATTTAATTTAAAGCAGGATGGAGGGATGAGTGATGAGGGGGGGGAGGTGTGGAGGAGAGAAAGGAGTGTGTTGTGTGCAGGTTCAGCTAAACCGCAGCATGTGAAGGAATTTTTTCATTAACTACAAAAAAGGTACAAAGTTTATAAAAAAAACTTCATATTGACATTTTTTTAACCGTCACATCTTGTCCTGAAAGTCTTCTTGTCATAAAGCAAGTAAAATATTAATTAGTTACGAGTTGGATTCAGCACATTTAAAGGGGACATATTGTGCTTTTTGTTATTTTTTTGTTATTTATATACTGTTGAGTTTTGAATATCGATGTTAAATATGGTCAGAGCTCCAAAACTTGAGGTATGTAGAAATGTTCCCTGCAAGTCAAAAACCAGGGCTTCAACCCTGCCGACGAGCTGCCGTCGGCTCGTCATGCATGTCAACGAAGTCCGTCCCGTAACCTTTGTCGCTAAGGTTTTGTTATGTTGTTTGCGTCGTCCACATTCACATTTCGGATCAGATTTCAGCTCGAACACGTATGACGTACTTGAGAAGTTGACGTTTCGAGTAAAGAACAAGAAAAAGTAGTGAAATTATACTATTATAGTTTGTTTCATAGTTTGTTTACGTAGCCTCCCGAGTAGCCGAAAGTCAGCTGTTGTAGCTTCTGGAGGCTGACCAATCAGAGCAGAGTGAGTAGTTTATGTTTTAAAAAGGTCAATTCAGTCACTACTGAGGCAGCATGTAAGAAATACCTCAGATTAGGGCTGCAGCTAATGATTGTTTTCAGTATCTATTAACCTGACAGTTCTTTTCTTGAATCCTTTGGTCTCTAAAACGTCCGTCTTTGTTTCCGACAGCCAAAGGTGACGTCATCAAATGTCTTGTTTCGTCCCACCAATCATACGAAACCCAACAAAACTCAGTTTACAATTATACTAAACATAGAAAAGCTACAAATCGTCACTTTGGAGAAGCTAAAGACACAATTTGTGTATTTCTACTTCATTATTTACTGATTAGTCAACTTCAAATCATTGAAATGATTCATGAATTATCATAACAGTTGCTGTTCGTGGCGCCGCCGTAGCTTTAAGAGTTAACCATGAACCACAATGTCCCTCATTAGTTGCATCTCTCTCTCCCTCGTTTAATAAGTATGTAGTATAAAATAAATACAGAGTTCTTTTGTAAACCATGCAAAGATATTCCAGTAGACACATGTAACGTGTGGAAACTGACAGGAAGTTACACTGGCGATGGCGCTCAGATCCTCTCTTATCAATTATGCGTTATTTGGATAAACTGGGAATCTAAATTGTTACTTTCTCGCATGAAAAAACATTAAAACTTAATAAAGTTACATATTAACAGGCGAAAATTACAACAGCTTAATCCCCGCCATTGCTGTCAGTTGGTAAGAAATGCATTCTGGGATACTTCGCTTCGGGCAGCCGACCAATGGTGTAACTTCATCACTCAGTCAGACAACTGGCCCTGCTGTTGCAATGCAGCTAAAAGTGACTTATCTTGACGGAGAAAATACATTAAATATTGTTTTAAATGTATTAAATATGCATCTGTACCTAATGACATACAAATGATGTATCTATTTATACATTTATCAATTTCTTTTACAATTTAAAAAAGCCTCGTTACACTGAAACTGAAATACCACCTGCTAACGGATCATATTCTGAGTCTTCTCTCTTGTCAATGACTATCGGATTGCAATTTAGCCCGAGAACGACAATAACGACAAATAAGAAGAACAGAAAGAGAGAGTGAGAGAAAAAAAAAAAAAAAAAAGAGGTCCACTCAAAGAGCCCGAGGCAGAGTGACCAGACGTATTGTCTGCTGTCCTGCTGAGAGAGAGAAGAGGAAAGAAATGGAGAAGCATGATGGAGGAAAAGAGGCCAAAAATGAGGAGAGGAGGGGTCGTTTTCAATCTTTGAAGAACGGTGCTCATAAAGAAAGTGGATGATGGCAAATTATATCAATCTGTTGTAAATTATAGGTAAAAGTTTTGTTTTATTGGGGAAATATATGAATTTTTAAACATTATTTCCTAAAAATTGTATCTACATATGTATATATATGTAAAGATTGGACATAAAATGCATTAAAGATTAAGAGTTAAAGAGATAAATGTGAAATTTTGAAGGATAAAAAGGATAACGAGAGGATATAAAGATGGAAAGGGAGGAGAGGAAGCAAAAAAAGTGAAAAAAGACGGAGTTTGGAAATGGAAAAACAGTCAAAGAGTGACGAGAAGTGAGAGGTTCAATAGAGAAGGAGACAAAACCATCAAAATCAAAGAATGTAAAAAAACAAATACATTTCTTAATTCATGCACCTTAAATGTGTCACAATGCTTAAAATCTGCAGGTTTTTGGTGATTTTGTCGATAAAACTCTTTTGTTTGTGTGTCTGTATTTTCTAACATAAAGTGAGCTGCTCTTCTGTTTGATCTGCATATTTCTTGTTTGGAAACTAGTTCAACCATTTAACTAGGTCTGCCTAAATTAAAACACACAAAAACATTTTTGATTGACAGGCCCTTTTAATGAAATTCGACATGGAGTTCAAGAATTTGTTTCACTGTTGGTGTGCAAAAGGTCAATTCAGTCAGTACAGAGGCAGCACATAAGAAATACATCAGATTAAAGCTTAAACTAATATCTAATATAGTATCAATTTATCATTTATCCATTTATTATCCTTTTGCTCTCAGTTTCCCAGAGCTAAGCTGACGTCATCAATGTCTTGTTTTGTCCGACCAGCAGTTCAAAAACCAAAGATAATCAGCTTACATAGAAAATACGGTTTTATTTCTACTTCATTATTTACTTGAAATTATTGAAATGATTAATCAATTACAGGTTGTTTTGTAGCCTTAATGTTTCTAAGCTAGCGAGTGTCTTCAAGTCCGTTTATAGTGAGTCTTTCAGCGATAAAAGTGTCTGTTAGCTCAGTTTAATGTAACGTCTTCTTCTGCCACGGAGGACATACATTCATGACGCATCGTCCTCCATCTTTAGTGCAATAAATGGATCGCAGACTGATCTGTAACAACAGCAGAGAATCACTCTGCGACTGACAAGATACACAAAAGTGTGATTTGCGTTCTGCTTTAACTGCATTATTTCATTTTATCAAGAGAAAAGGCTTCAAGGATAAAGACAGGAAGACAGTGTGAAGTGTGTTGTTGGTGTGGGGAAAGGTGGGGTCACTTTATATTTCAGCTAACGCTGTTCCTGTACCGAGGATAAGTGAAAACGTTGACCTGCTGGGTGAAAAGTCAGATGACCAATCAACAGACATCGCTGCTAGCATGGCTAAAAACAAAACGCTGTCCAACAAAACTAGTAACAGTATGTACTTGTGGGCTGGTAATTTTTTTTCCTGGCTAAAGTTCAAGTGGAGATGTTTGTAGATAAATGTTTTCAAATTTAAGAATGAACACCTGGTAGCGGGAAAAAAAAAGACAGAGAAAAGAGGAGGTGGGAGTAAAAATGGAAAATTGAGTCCCTTTGTGGGGTCAGGACTGCATTCACGCATTGATTACTCTACTGAGGAGCACCTTCACACACGCATGCACACACACACACACACACACACACACACACACACACACACAAAGATGCATATACTGGATACAAGAAACACACACAAACACAGGCGGACATACACACTCGATTATGTGCATGTATGTACATACACTGGGACACAAAGCCGCAGACATGACGAGAAAACACACAAACAATGGATTAAACACACATATATACACACACACACAAACACACACACTTGGACACAGAGTCAGAACGCCCGCTTCGCCTCAGTGCAACCAGAAGAGAATCAATAGCGAGACCAGAGTCTATGGAAGCCAAATAGGGCCAAAAGTAATGTAGCTGTTTATCCCTATGTCTTAATGTATGAATACATTCAAATGTGTGATTGCATAAAAAAAACATTTTGATCAAATAAATTTAAATGTTTGAATTAAAAAGGAGCCAACGTGTGTTTGTCTGCTGTTATCTGATCAACTAGTAGAAGACGTCCAGCTGAACATTTTTGGCTAATGCTAACTCCTAACAAGCTAACGGTAAAATACAAATTAGACTCACGCACATCCAAATTATTTGTGCAAATCTTTCTCATTTGTTCACAAAATGTCATGCACACCTACATTCATTCAGATATTTTTTTTTTACAGTCAAACATTTGAATGTATTAATACAAAATGTTTCCAAACAGTCAGATATAGTGATACACAGCTACAATACTTTTGACACTATTTTGTTCCCATAAGAGTCACAATACTGTTCTCCTTCATGACTATCAAACGCACACACACACACTCTCTCTCTCTCTCTCTCTCTCTCTCTCTCGGATCGATGTCCGCTGTGTCCACAGTTACCAAGCATCGACCCCCGTCGCTAATGGTGACCACGGAACCTTGGGAATTAGTGTGTGATTGATTGACAGACTGCTTCAAAGACACACACACACACACCATATAGAGCCAGTGTATGTATGTGTGTGTGTGAGAGAGAGAATGTATATTCCTGTACGTATGCAACTCTGTGTGTGTGTGTGTGTGTGTGTGTTAGTGGTCCCCTGTGGGTTGTCCATACGTTGTTTACCCATCTCTTTTTCCTTCCCGTGCATCCTAATGCTCTCCGAAGGACAAAAGAGAGACAGGGGAGAAGGACGATGAAAGAGGGAATCAAAAAAAAAAAAAAGAAAAGAAAGTAAGGACACTGAGGATTATGACGTAAAAGAAGTGAGTCGTCAGCATAACGTGACATCGCCAGGACCCAGAAATTAAGTCAAGAGACGTTTTCCCTGCCGGCGCTCAGGTGAAATTTTTCAATTTTGTTATACCTCATTAAAATGGCGACAAGTTTAGGGAAAAGTCAAGATTAGTGTCAAGTTCTTAAAGATTTTTCATTAAAGCACTTATGTGCGCCCGTATGTAATAAAAAACCAGGACTTAGTAGTCCACATTTGATTTCTTAATATAATTGTGTGATGTTATAATTATTATTTAGACTATGTTAGGTCAGATTCTGGGATGATTATATTACTGTTGTAATATAGTAGTGGTGATGTTTTCAGGTGGATGAAATACTGTATCAGAAACACATTTTAATACAATACACTCCGCTACAACAAACCAAAAGCTACTATAAAACAGCAACACACGATCTTTTTGCATTATATTACATCATTGTAATTATTATACCAGTATTAGTATGAGATTATAACTCAAACTGGTCAGTATAGTATCAAATAAAGCACTCAGCACAGTTAATTTTAGCTGCTTTTCTTCCTTAATTGAATCCATCTGTAAGATCTGTAGGTTGAGCTAATCTCACAGGTCTATATAATACTCAGCCAGGTGATCATACTTAGTTGGCTGTGGTCCATCGTTGCATTAAACTTCTCCCTGACCTCATAGGATGATTAAAACAAACAGCTGTTCATTTATAGCTCTGTTTAGATGTGTTCATATTCACTCGAACCTGTCAAAGTCACTTTTTAATGCATCATCTGCTGCGTTGTTATATAAACTTACTTTTATCTTGTCTTAAATCTTTATCCTTATTCCACCAATTGGTTTCTTTGGATTTTTTTACATTTTTTTTTATTGTGCTTAGCGCCACCTTCAGTACATAAACAAGGAAACACCACAGTCCTGCACACACTGACTGTTTAGTTGTGGAAATGGAAATTAATAAGACAGAAGCAAAACAGATGCGATGTAAAAGGAAATGTATGAGACACAGGTATAATACACCTTTCGATTAAATCCAAAATATACTTAAGATGTTGATGGCAGTTAATGTTTTAAGTGTTTTTTAAATATTTGAGCTCCGCTGTTTGAGAAAGTCTGACACTTTGCATTTACAATAAATCACAGCATGAAATAAAAATGAATGAAACTTTGCAGAAATGTAGTTTAAACATATGTAATCAAGATACAGACGGTATCTTTTTCTATCTTAGTGATGAACTTCAAGATACTTTTCACTCTCTCGGAGTGAGTTCTTCATCGTGTTCGTGTAGAAACCGAATGAAACATCACGTTTTCGATGCAGCTTTCTCTTACTTGCGAGTGCAGGACTCCTTCCTTACAGAGTAAAACAGTTAGAATAAGTCATTAACGCCACCCATCATTAAAACATGTACCTCCTTTTGCTACTGTAAGGCCTTTTCTCAGTAAAAGCCTCCTCCACACAGCAGGCAGTAGAGCTTCCAAATGAGATCTGACAGTGTCCATCTCCAGTACAGTGCGTCAGGATGGTCTTTAATAGCTTTGAGTTTGCTGGTGGAGGCTGCGGGGAGATCTTCGAGAGTCCTAACCCCCTCCCTCCACCTCCAAGCTCGCGTGAAACCCACCCCATTTGGCTGCGGTCGTAAATATTTAATCCGCTGCACCTACATCTCTGACGAAGTGCTCTGAACGCGCTCTCAGAGACGGAGTGACACTTTGAATAAAACAAACAGGAAAACAGAGAAATTGCTCTTTGTGTTCTGAATTTAGAAACACACTGTTCTGGCCTTTTTTTGTTTTTCTTTCTTGCCGCGAGCACTATGCAGTCGATTTGCTCTTGTGCTGAGTCAAATAGATTTCAGCTCTGCGCTCCGGCACTTAGATCGCCCATCTTTAGCTTTCACTCGATGTCCAAGACGCCCATTTGCAGTGGCCATTTTGTATCATCTCTAAAACTGTTTTTTGACTTTAAAATGGTTTTGAGTCTGTTAACAGGACTGGACTGGAATTTAGATCATTTGTTGATGTGCAATAAATTGAACTTTTCTAATGAACAAGACTAACAGTAGTAGCGTTAAGGGTTTTATTGACTGTTAAAGTCAATAATTACTGGTTCAATTTAAGAAAAATCAATGCTTAGTGAGTCTATTCCCGTTTAAAGTAATTTTAATGTTCTACTGCCCAATTAAAACCAATAATTAGGGATTCTGTTGCACAATAAAGTCAATGGTTAGAGGATCTATTACTTATTTAGAGTTAAACTTAAGGCTACTTTAGGTTCTGTTGCTTAATAAACTTAGTGACTATGATTTCTGTTAACTGTCAATGGTTAGTGTTTTTTTCCTCAATAAAGTCAATAGCTAGGGGTTCAATTAAAAGATATTCCTGTTTAAAATCAATTGTTGGGTGTTCCACGGCCCAAAGTCAATGGTTAGAGTTTCTATTACTTATTCAGAGTAAATTCTTAAGGGTACTAATGAAATTAGTGGTTACTGATTCTGTTGGCTGTTAAAAGTGAATGGTTAGTGGTTTTTCCCCTTAATAAAGTCAATGGTTAATTTCCTGTTAATATCCATGGTTACAGGTTTTATTCCCTATTTGACTTAAAGGTTATGGGGTCTATTGCCTAATTAAGTCAATGGTTATAGATTCTACTTGTTATGTCTACATTAAAGGCAAAGTCAGTAATTGTTTTGATTGCATTCAAGTAATTATTGGGGGTTTTATTGTTTAAAATCAATGGTAAGGGATTCATAGATAAGGTTCTGGGTTTCACTCCTTGTTTAAGTCATTGGTTGGGGGATTACTGTATTTATAGGTTCAGTTCCCATTTAAAGTAAACATAATGAACTAATGTACTGTCAAAGTAAATGGTTTCAGTTTTGTTCCCCAGTGAAAGTCAATGGGTGGAGAGCAAAATCTTTATATCATTTATTTTAGCTTAAATAACGATATGTGGTACTAAAAAGTACTAACAAGCACATTCAAAAAGTGCTATTAATTATGTTTCAACAGTTTTTTTTTTTTTTTTTTTTTTTTTTTTTTTTCACATTTAAAAAACAACATCTCCCCAGAGAACCAACAATTCTCTTATTAGCAGTAATTACTTGCAGGCTGGTGAAAACAAGCTGTTCAGAGTGTTTTATTGTAATGAAGCGTGCTGCATGTTATACTTTATAACCTCATTGATTTTGTTCTGGCAAAACTTCACACTTTTAGCTGTTGATGAGCAGGAATCGTTTAATTAAACTGTAATCTGTGAGATTTATGTTGTTGTTTATTTAGTTGTTTATTTATTTATTTATTTTTTTTTTTTTACTGCTGAGGTGTTTCTACACTGCACATCAGATGTCACCTGTCAATAAAAGAGTGTAGGTGCGGACTGTGGCGTCTTTTTCCCCACATTTCTTATTGCTGCTTATACCAGCAGTTCTTCTTCTACCTTTTCTTTTTCTGTTTATTCCAAGTGGTTAAATTTCACTGAAAAAAAACAACAGTCAGGAGCCCAAATGAACATTTAAACCTGTTTTTCTTGCTGTAATTATTCCTCCTGTTCATACTGACCATCAGAAGATCCCTTTATAATGACCTTACAATGTAAGTGATGGAGGACAGTACAGAAGTATAGTGAACAACCTGGTAATTTACAAAGAATTTATACTGTATTACAGGTATTTTCTTACTAAAAGGTATCTGTTCCAAGCTACGTATGACCCACTGAGCAATCTGGTATTTGGGAGGGGTTACCGGAGGGGTTCACATTTCTTCAATTCTTTCATGAAGCAATAGTCAGGAGGTGATAATTAACACTGAAGTAGTTTTTTCTTTCCATAATTATTCCTCCTGTTCATACTGACCATTAGAAGATCCCTTTATAATGCACTTACCATGTAAGTGATGGGGGACAAAATCCACAGTCCTCCTTCTGTGCAAAAATGTATTTAAATTTACAGTTTTTAATTTATCTGAAGCTAATATGAAGCTTCATCTTTCAACGTTACACTCTTTTTAGTGCCAAAGTTCCTCTTTTTGTTACTATACTTCCACTGCAGGTCAACAGGGAAACACAAAGAGGGAATTTGATGCTAAAAAGACTGTAAATGTGTCAGATATCCACTTGATATGACTAACTCAGACTGCTGAAGCCTCATATAAGCTTCACATCAACTTTTAAATGACTGTGTGGACACACTGTGGATTTTGGCCTCCATCACTTCCACTGAAAGCACATTCGAAGGGGATCATTTAATATTTGGTATGAACAGGAGGAATGATTACAGCGAGGAAAACCTCTTTCACTGTTCATACGGACACCTGACTGCTGTTTTAAGACACACTTGATAAACTGTGAACCTGCCCTTTAAGTTTAGTAGATTATAACCTGTATTTAACGGCATATGATGACTATATTAACATGAAACTGCTTTTACTGGATCGCCTGGACGTATTTCTTGGCATTCAAACAGTGAGATCCTTCTATACAAATGACAGTGTTATATAAGGCTGCAACTAACGATTATATTCTTGATTAATTGAAAATTGACAATCACTGTTCCCCAAAGCCTGAAAAGACGTCTTCAAATGTCTCGTTTCCTTTAAAACCCAAAGATATTCAGTTTACTGTCATAGAAGAGTAAAGAAACCTTTTTCTTTAAAAAAAAATGACTCAAAACAATTAAATTATCAAAACAGTTGGAGATTAATTTAATAGTCGGCAACTAATCGACTAACTGTTGCAGCTCAAGCGTGTGAGGCGACTTCCGCCTGCAACCCGGATTCATCTATAAGGGAAAAAGCGGGAAAAAGTGATGCAGGAGGAGGAAGGGAAAAAAAAAAAAAAGACTTAATGTCGCTTTAGTCCTCTTCAGCCCTCCTCCCCCTTCATCTCTCCCTCTCCTCCTCCTCCTCCTCCTCCTCCTCTCTCTCCTCTCTCCTTCTCTGCAGGTGCACATAAGGGTCCTCAGATGAGTGTATTCTTTTCAGGACAAGATTGAAAGCACTTCATCTGTAACCTACACACAGTACTCGTGTGTGTGTGTGTGTGTTCAAGTGTGTGTGTTCAAGTGTGTGTGTGTGCTCATGTGCCAGATGTGTTTATATTTGTTTGTCACTGAAAAATATGTGTATACATGCCCAAAAAAATAAATGTTGTGTATTCAAAAAACGTCTTTGTGTGTGTATAAAGTGTTTTATGTGTCTCTGTATCTGTGAGTGTGTGTTTATGTGAAGTGTGTGCATGTGTGTGTGTGTGTATGTGTGTGTGTGTGTGTGTGTGTGTGTGTGTGTATGAGAAGACAAGGCGAACCATTGAGCTGTTTTTGAAGTGAATTAACAAGTCAAATGAGTGCCGCAGCACCCTGCATAGGTTACCACACACACACACACACACACACACACACACACACACACACACACACACACACACACACACACACACTCCCACGCTTATCATCACAGCCTCTTTGTTAAGGAAGATGAGGCCAATTAAACTGATATCACTCTCTTGTTGTCGTTTAGGCCTCCTCCCTCCCTCCTTCTCTCTCTCTCTTCCTCTCTCATCTTTCACTGTTTCTGCTCCATCATCTCTTCTTCTTCTTCTTCTTCTTCTTCCATCTCTCTTCATTTTTTTCTTATCTTCTCCCATCTTTTCTCTCTCTCTGACAGCTTTTCCTCCATATTCTGTTATTTTTTCTCTCTCTCTTTGCATCTTTTTTTCTTTCTTTCAGTTTTTCTTTCCACCTATCTTCCACAGTTCTTCCTCCATCCTTTCGGCAGTCTCAAGTCTTCCTCGACTATCTTCTACTTGCATCTTTTTTCTCTAAATCTTTCCTTTTTAACTATTTTCTTCTCCCATCTCTTCTTCTTCCACACATTGTCTCTCTTCTTCCTGTTCTCTCCTTTCATTTCTCCGCATCCATCTTCATTTCTCTCCTTCTTCCTCCTCCTCTCTGATCCGTTTATCTTTTCCCTCACCCATCCCGTCGCCTTCTTCTTCTTCTCACTGTTTTTCTCCAAACTCTCTCTCTCTCTCTCTCTCTCTCTCTCACTCCGTGTTTTCTAACAGTGTGATAAATGTCCATCTGTGATTGGCCGATGCCCCCCATCGCCGTGGCGCCCGCGAGGTCGTAAACAACAGCCCGTCTCCCCCGGCAACGTGGCGTCTCCATGGACGCAGGGCAGCTAAGACGACCAACTCTGCGTGTGTGCATGCGTGTGTGTGTGTGTGTGTGTGTGTGACTGAGGCGGAATGCGACATCCGACGACTGCCAACTGTGTGTATATGTGTGTGTGTGTGTGTGTTCTATATATGTACTGCGCGTGTGTGTGTGTGTGTGTTTGTGTGTGTGTGTGCTAATGAGCGATCATAAGTGAGCAAATGTTTTCTCTGGGTTCCACTAATGTTCGACAAACACACACACACACACACACATACCTGATGTGTGTGTGTGTGTGTGTCGTCAGTAATTGTGTGTGTGTGTCATTAGTATGCCACAGTGAGCTGTGTCCATATGTCACTAAACACAACCATGTTTTATTTATCCTGGAGAGAGAGAGAGAGAGAGAGAGAGAGAGGAGGGGGAGAGAAGGAGGCCAACAGTCACTGTCAAGGGGACGAGAGAAGGATGGAGGGATGGAGGGAGAGGAAAAAAGGAAATTGGCGAGATGAGGTGAAAAGCATTTCAAGAAAAAAAGATAGTGAGAGAGAGAGAGAGAGGTGAGAGGAGGAAGTGAAAGTATGGTGGAGGAAATTGAAGGAGAGAGATGAAGGATGGAGGGAATAAAATGAAAGAGAGGAGAGGAAGTTGGGAGAGAGGAAGGTAGAAAGGAAAGGAGGAAGAAAAGAGAGAGAGCAAGATGGCAGGTGAGAAGTTACAAATGAAAGAGAGGAAGGGAGGGAAAAACAGAAGGAAGAAAGGAATAAGGAGGGATGAAAGGCAGGGAGTGTGGAAGGTGAGATGTTAGAAATGAATGATCAAAAAGAAAAGGAGGGAGGAAAGATAGGAAGTAAAAGAGAAAAAAAAGGAGGAGAGGAAGAAAAGGTGGAGGAGACGACGTTATGAGGGAGTGTAGAAGGTGAAATATTAGAAATGGATGAGAGGAAGGAAAGAAGGGAGGGCATGAAGGAGGGATAGGAGGTAAAAAAGGACAGAAAAAAGGGAGGATCAGAGCAGAAGAAAGGAAAAGAGGAAGTACTGAAGCAGGAAAGACAGAGTGCTGAAAGGAGGGAAAGAGATGAGTCAAGGAAGACAGAGGGGAAGAAAAGATGGAGGGAAAGAAGAAGGATAGAGGGGAAAAAGAAATAAAGGAAAGAATAAGGGAAGGAAAGATAGAAGGGAGGAAGAGAGAGGAAACGGAAGAAAGGGAGAAGGAGGGATGAGAGATGACAGAGGCAGGAGAAAGAAAAGAAGGAAGAAAGAAGAGAGATAGGAAACGGAAAAAGGGAAGGAGAAGGAAGAATAGGAATGACAGGAGGAGGGAGAGGGGGGGAGAGGGAGAAAGAGGAAATAAAGGAAGAAGGAAGAATAGAAAAGAGGGAAGGAAGCACTAAAGTAGGAAGTGCAGAAAGGAGGGAAGTAGATGAGTTGAGGGAGAAAAGAGGGAGGAGAAACGACAGAGTGCAGAAAAAAGAAAGGATATGAAATAAAAGAGAAAATTAGGGAAGGAAGGAGGGATAGAAGGAAGAAAAAAGAGGGAAACAGGAATGATGAGGATAAGAGGAAGAAACAGGAAGGAGATAAAGGAGAGAATAAAGAAAGGAAGGATAGAAGAAGAGAGAAGGAAATAAAGGAGAAAAAAGAGGAAGTAAGAAAGAAAGAAGGTGAGGAAGAAGGAGGGAAGAAAAGAGGAAGGAAGGAAGGAAGAGGAAGAGAGAAGGAGGGAGGATAGGAAATGACAGAGGTGTGTGAGAGAAAAAAGAAAGAGAACAAGGGAAGGAAGGAAGGAAGGAAGGAAGGAAGCGATGAAGGAACGCAGAAAGGAGGGTGATGAGTCGAGGAAGAAGGAGGGAAGAAAAGACGGAGGCAGGGAGGGAGGGAGGGAGGGAAAGAGGAGGGAGGGATGGACAGATGGAGGAGTGGGACCCCAGAGACGTGTCATTCATCACACCACCATGCAGTCTGCACTCGTTCACCCTCTCTTTCTCTGCAGGTCTTTTTCTCTTCTTCTTCTTCTTCTTTATAATATGACATCTTTTTTCTCCTCTATTCCTTTTTTTTATCCCTTTTTTTATCCCTCCATCACTGTTAGACTTTCCTCATCCTCTGTCTGTCTCCCCGTCTTTCCATCTTTCCATCCCTCCTTCCACTCGTTTGCTGTCAACCCCTAAACAATCTGTCTTTTCTCTCCTTCCCACCATCTTTTTTCTCTGCATCTCTCTCTCTCTCTTTTTTTCTGGCAGGCATTTTTAGGTTTCATCATCTCCTCTGGCGACATCCCTCCTTCCTTCCTTCTCTCCATCTTCCCCACTTCTATCTTTCCCCTCTCACTGCTTTTTTTTTTCTCTCTTTCACTCAATTTTCACTTTGTGAGCTGAAAAGAAAAAAAATCTGTCTCTCTCTTTTTTCTTTTTTAAAGCTCTTGTTAAAAGAGGATGGAGAGATGGATGGATGCATAGATGGAGGAGGAGGAGGAGGAGGAGAGAGAGGGATGAGTGAGTGAAAGGATGACAGAGGAGGGCAGATTAGGTGAAAGTAAAGAAAGCGAGGAAAGAAAAAAAGGAAGGAGGGAAGGAATGGAGGTAGCTGTGTAGGGACGAAAGAGGGATGAGAAGAAGAAGAGATGGAAAAGATGAAAGGATGAGGTGAAAGAGAGGGATGGAAAAAGGAGGAGAAATAAAACAAGAAAATGAGAGGTAGGAAGAAGGGAGGAAAGAAAAGTGAAGATAGGAAGAGTTTGAAGGAGAATTAAAGGCGGAGAATCATCTTTGCTGCCGATGTGTCTTAGTGGCCAAAAAAGGTACTGCAACATTTTTTAAATAAAGTTTTTTAAAAAGTTACACCTGTAAAACTCTTCACAAATAAAAACAAAGTATGTTATTTCTCTTTATATATTATCAACTTTTAAATCTCAAAGGTTCATTTTTTAGTAAAACTTCAGCAGAGCCTAGCAAAGTTATTCTTATATATGTGACGTTATCCAAATATAACGGCTACTAAAACATTTGATGGCATTAAAATTATCCCACAATTACGACAAAGATGTGAAACCAAGCGGCAACCTCCGGGGCTGAAAGATGAAGCCGATGCTGAAGTGCCAAAAACTACAGTTCCTTGAACGGCCACTTGAGGCTCCAAAAGCGAGTCAATCCCCATAGACCCCCATGTTAAAATGCCAACTTTACAGCAGAAATAAACATGTTTACAGCCTGGTACAATAAACGCTTTAGGTCTCTGTAGCTAATTTCCTCTTTCATGACAACTGTACGGGGGGTGAATTTTTTTATAACTCACCCGTTTAATATTAAGCCGTAAAGTTCTGCATAATGAAGGACATGGCTGCTTTGAGTGACAGGTCCGCCAGCCGCTAGGTGGCTTGTTTCAGCCATTCGGCCCCACCTCTTTGCCCATTTTTGATTGGCTGGAAGTTCGGGAGATGGTGACAGCAGGAGCTTCAAAACCGCTCTTCAGAAACCAGCGGGTGACGTCACGGTAACAACATCCATATTTTTTATACAGTCTATGATGTGAACATTGAATACATGACTTTATATGTCAGTCCTGTTTAATCTATTAACACATATCTACATGTGTCCTCCAGATTAAACGTTGGTCCGTAGCGACACATGGAAGCGTTTTCTCATCTGTCGCCCCAAATTAGCAGGATGACATCATTTGTCTGTTATAAATCACTGATGATAAATGAATGTTTTATCATGTGGCAGCGCTGTGGTTAAGGTTTGATTAGGTTTAGTCATAAATAACAACTCGGTTTGGTTTAAGAAAACATCCGGTTTAAGTTGAAAACATGAAAGAAAGCGTGTTGAAGTGATGTTTGTTGACCCGTCCGCCCACCGGGACCTCCTCCCTACACGCACTTTACCGCTCTGAGATAACGTCACCTGATTTCCTGCTTTGCTCCGGTTATAATCACTTAGGAGTTTTTATCACTTGAGCATAAATATGTCATTTTGAAGCATTTGCTGACATGACTGTGACTGTTTTATCTGTTCTGCTGATTTATCCCGAATCTGTTTATTTTTTCAGCTGTTTTAGTCTAAATTTTTTTTAAAAACTGAGCAACAAGGCGACCAGCTGAAAATTAGGTCAAACTAGACGCCCTTTACTGTGTTCCTGTATGAGTTGAGAACCTTCTCCTACATCTTAACTGAAACAAAACCTTTAAAAACCAATCAGTTTATCTGTAAAGTTCAGTACATCGTCTCAAACATGACATGAAAAGTTGACATTTTGGATGTTTTTCACAGGACGACGTATCCCATCGATATCCATCCGTGTCGCTCCTGTTCGATAAATAAATCCACGGAGAGAATGAAAAGAAGGAGTTAAAGTGATCGCTCCTCTCTCTCTCTCTCTCTCTCTCTCTCTCTCTTACCAGTGTGTGACAGCAGGTTGGGGGACAGCAGGCCGGGGAGGCCCGGGTGCAGCAGCCTGGGGCTTTCCTGGATCCCTGCACCAGAACAACGCTTCGGAGGACGGCCCGGACGAGAGCTGCAGGGGGAGAGGAAGGAGGAAGAGAGATTAATTACTGTGACACAGAAACACATCCTCAGCCTCCAAACACGGAAGATCTGTTGACGTTAGCGGCGCTCATTTTCATTTTTATGTCGTATTATTTGTATCTCTGTTTATATTTATCATATGTACTTTTAATTGAGTATTTACATTGTTGAGTATTACTACTTATTATGTAGTTTACAGGCTAAAAACTGAAGGGAGATAAACATGAAGGCAGTACAACAAGTATAAAAAAAGGGAGCAGAAGCACTTTGGAATGACTGAACATGCTATTTATGTCTATTATTATGACTATTTTTAGTTAACTGATCAATCATTTCATCTTTAAGCTGTAAAAAAAATAATGATAAATGCCCAAAGTGATGTTTTTAAACTCCAAACTAATCATTTTCTGACAGAGAACATATAAAACTGGCTAAATGTAAACATTTCTGAAGCTGTAAACAGATTATATATGAATATCAGACATACATCTGGTAAACAGGTGCGCGGGAGATGGAGTCATGTTGATTTTTTATGTATGCATATTTCAAATGTTGATGCTGTAATTGACTCACTTTTGGTTTTTTTTCTTTTCATATTATAAGTTTATTGCGTTTACTTAAAGATCCCCTGCAGACACGAGACCCCTTTAAGACTGACATGGTTTTTCCACAAAAAAAAAAAGTTGAGTTAACTCGTTAAAATTACATAAAAAGGGACATAATGCGTGTGCACCGGAGGCTTCGGGTCTCCACATCACACTTGTATGAGTTGCATACTGGACCATGATTGACTGGTTGTGATGTCACAAATGACACTTGTAGGTACAACGACCCTTCACCTTTACAGCAGATAAATGTGAAAACAAACACACGTCATTCTGCACAGAGAAGCTCAAACACACATTTGATTAATTGGGTAACAGCCGACGTCAATTTACACTTTGCTCCAAACTCCTTGTGCTTCGGTGATGCTGCACGATTATCAAAGTTATAAAAAAGTCTCATTAAAGTGTCCTGAACGTAAAAAAAATTTAAGTTTTCTTCAATCACCTGCTGCTTTGAGCAGTAAAAGTGCATTAGCTTTCGTTTTCTTTTCTTTCATTTGATACTTGAAGCTTGTTTTTTGGGTCTACGGTGATGGAAAGTGTCTGGTGTACCGTCGGTTCGAGTATCACTTCAGCAGTCAGAGCTGACAGCTGGATGTTCCAGCAGAGACAGCAGGTCGCTCAGACGTAATCGAATCACAAACTGACAACACACAGCGCTTTCAGAGTACTTTCACCGGCCGCCGTACTGGAAGAGAGTGAAATTAAAGCCTGATTGGCTGATTTCAAGACACTCCAACAAACAAGGGGGGGGGGGGGGGGGGGGTGAAATCTGATTGGTCCTGTGCGGCGGGGTCGTTTTTATAGTCGGTGTCTCCGGGTAAAACGAACGTGACGAGCATGAAACCGTCTTTATACTCTGTGACATTTTCACACCTCCAAGTACTAAAACTGGCAGAAACAGCAGGAGTTGCCACATCCTAAAATATCCCCCACTTTAAAAACACACAGAGCTCAATTTTTTTTTTATCACTTTGTTCGGTTCTGGACATGAGAAGAATACTGATGTAAGACATGGAAACACATGTTTATGATGACAGTGACAGAAAATATAGTAAAACAAAAGTACTTGAAGTCAAAACCAGATGAAACTTATATTAATATTCTGAATATCTAAATGTTTTCTTAATGTGTTCAAGGCTTCTAACATCCAGGTTGCTGGTCAGGTTCAACCTGGTGGGAGCTTTATATTCAATTAAATATGTGCACGTTTGCCATTTTTTATTGGCTGATTCCACTATTTTCAGACTAAATTTGACAACTTTTAGGTCAAATATATTAATTATTCAGTATTTCTCATCCATTTAATTCACAAATGACTTCCTAGGAGGTTTCCTGATAGTAATTAAGTTAATTGGAACTAATTTAAGTGAACATATAAGGAGTTATTAGGAAATATAACTGAACAGATAACTCAATAAATACAATATACAGTAATTAAAACATTTCATTTTGATTTTTGGGGTGTTGTTGGCGGGGATCTCACCTCCTGACCTCGATATTTCTAAAATCTTGGCTCCAGCTCACACACACAAACTCAATAAAACTTAATGTATTTTTGTAGATTTTTAGGTCTAAGTTGCCAGAGGTTGAGTTTAAAATGGAGCTGCAACATTAAATTAATCGCAAACTATTTTGATAATCGATTAACAGTTTTTAGGTACAAATTCTCTGATCCCAGCTTCTCAAACGTGATTATTTTCTATTTTTTTTCATTTTCTGTGTTTTCTATTGGGTTGTGGATTGTTGGTCGGGACATAAAAGATATTTTAATTGGCATCTTGGGCTTTTGGGAAACAGTGATCGACATTTTTTTAAGTTTAAAACATCCAATGAGAGAGCCAGTGAAAGAGACGTTAACTTTGAGTGAAGCTAAACATGCTAACGCTGATGTAAAACACCATCTCTCACAAACACAAGCACAATTATACATGTTCTACATTTGCAAGTGAGCCCGAATACACCACTACAACACACACACGTACACAAGCCCTCTCTCTCTCTCTCTCTCTCTCTATTTCTGTCACACATGCACAAATACATAACCTACTGTATTATGCATGTGCACGTAGGCATAAATAATCACTCAAACACAAGAATACAGTAACTGCACACTAAACATAAAAGGTACACACACACACACACTCACTCAGGAGGTGCGCATGCAGGCCAACTCTCTGCAGGGTGGCTAAGTAACAGATGGCCGTCCAAAGTCATTTACACCTAGAGAGAGAGAGAAAGAGAGAAAGAGAGAGAGAGAGAGAAAGACAGAGAGAAAAAGGAAGAAAGCAAGAAAGAAAGAAAGAGAGGACCAAAAACTAAGAGCTGTACAAGACATCGCTACAGCTACACCGGATGAGAATAAAATAGAATAAACCCTGAATGAATAGTCAGAATGAGAGATGAAGTAGAGGAATATTAAACAACTACAACCAAAAAGACAAGAGCGAAACTGTGATGACGCTGTAATGACAGTAGTGACGCTAACCGAGAGCTACTTCCAAGGCTAAGGACTGGTCTATTATTAGCTAACCATGCTACAATATTATTAGCATCATAAAATTGATCTTTATTGGATTTGACGCTCCCAAACTTGTTACCTGAGATAGCGTTATGTTAGCCGAACACTTCAGTACTATATAAAACATGATACTCTACTGTATTATAATACTACGGCTAACTAGCTGCGCCGCAATGTAGCTTTAGCTTCAATCTGTTGCATGATATCACGTGTAGCCATTAAGTGCATATTTAAGACCTTTTTTTTTTTTTTTTTACAAGGTTCTGGATTTAAAACCAGACAGAGGCTGCGTCTGAAATCACTTTCTGTTTACTAAATAGTAAACGGATCCACTAAATAGCGCCCTCAAAAATTCCACAGTGGAGCAAAAAAGTAGCGTCCATGCTAACAATCACACACAAAGCAATGAAACAATGTTTGTCTTGTTTCTACTTTTATCTGAAATCGAACACTCATTGTTTCAAAAATTATTGTGAATTTCGAGCTACAAATCTGCGAACCACATACATGCAGTCCTAGAACGCAACGCTCAACAGGCGTAGCAACAGTAACTAAGGAGGGCGGGGCTTAGTGAAGCATTAAAATGTACATATCATGCTTTTTGTGGTTTTCTGTTATTTATATACTGCTATGATGTCGGATGTCTGTGTTAAACACGGTCAGAGTTACGAAGCCTGAGCTGAACGTATGTATAAATGTTCCCTGCAGGTCAACAGACTGCGAACTCTTCATTTAGGACTGTTTTTTTTCAACCTTGCCGACGAGCTGATTCCCATAAAAGGCCGTCCGTTCTGTAGCCTTTGTTGCTAAGTTTTTCCCCCATGTTGTTTGTATTGTCCACTCGCAGTTTTTGGATTGGATTTTGGCTCAAACATGTACAGATGTATTTTAGAAGTTGACATTTTGGGTAAAGAACGAGATTCCAAGAGCTGACCAATCAGAACAGAGTAGATTCATCAGGAGGCGGGCCTTAAAGAGACAGGAGCTAAAACCACCTGTTTCAGATCTGCGCCGTTATAATTGTCATAATGTCACAACGACAAATGCTGGTTCAGTCGGTTTGCATAAAATCAAACCGGTTTAAGCTTGTACACCGGACCAGACCGACCCAACCCTGGCAAACATATTCCAGTAGAGGCCCAGATTAAAACTATAGATCTGTAAATGTTGACGATATGTCCCCTTTAATCACTATTAAATTATACTAATAAAGAGTCGAGTGGATGTTTGAGCTTTTCAGGAACATGTAAGTATATCGGTCAGATCCCACTGGGAGTGGTAGAGAGAGGAGGGAGAGAGAGAGAGAAAGTGTGTAAAAAGATGTGGAGAGAAAATGTCTGAAAATGTTTTGGGGTGTGATCCTGTACGTGAGAAAAAGACACACACACACACACGCTAACACACACTCACACGCTAACACACACACGCTAACACACACTCACACGCTAACACACACACGCTACGAGAGAGGCAGAGGAGCATGAAGAAAGGGAAAACATGAACCTTCACTTTTCCTCTGAACTCTGCTTCACCTCTCTTTGTACCACACATACACTTATACAATAAACACACTATTCTCTCTCTCTCTTTAACACACACACACACACACACACACACATATACACACAGGTGTTTGCATTCAGACCTTAAAGCCTTTCCATCAACAAATGTCCTGCTACCTTTCAACTTCAACACTCATACAATGGATACATGTTACACTACCAGGTGTGTGTTTGTGTGTGTGTGTATGCATGTGTGTGTGTTCATCTGCATCCATCCATGTATAAGCAACATTAAGGTGTGTATGCGTGTGTCCACGTGAATCCATGCCGTGTGTATATGTGTGCAAAGGACACATGATATCGCCTTCTCATTAGCCTTACGGTTCTTTGTTCAGAGTAATGACTGCAGTGTGTGTGTGTGAGTGTGTGTGTGTGTGTGTGTGTGTGTGTGTGTGTGTGTGTGTGTGCGTGTGTGTCCCGTAGGGTTGCCATATGTTGGGCATTAATCCTCGTCAACGGTCCACTCTCCTTACTGCACCGAGCACAGGAACAAAGAGCAGGTCACACACACACATCAAACACACACATGATGCTTTCACATCTTAAAAAAAAAAAAAAAAAAAAAAAAAGAGGAAACGTACATTTACTCTTATACATGCTACACACACATGTTTACTTAGGCCACTTTTGGAGACATTACATTCATTTCCTGGAGACCTAACCCTTACTTTAACCTTAATGACCCCAAAAATCAGTCTTTTCTCGAACGGGGTCACAGGCTTTTGTCCCCCCAAATTGGACAAACCGTCCCCCAATTATCTGGTCTTTAGTCTGAAACGTGTCCCCGAAAGTAGGATAAGTCAGACCCACACATACACACACAGCCAGTCCGCTGACCTACATTCATTTTTTAACCCTTAACCTCGACACGCATTCAGACCCTTAAATAGAAACAAATCCGTTCGTCCTTCTCTGGCGGCGTTTCGACGCTTCACCTGCCCCTCGCACATCATCGCTCTCGTATGAAGCCGTTATACAAACAGGTAAGCCGTTGACCTTTGACCTCTGACCTTCTTATGCTATGAAGTCAAAGTCACCCTGCAAAGCAGCGCAGCAATCAGATCTCAGTTCCTCTTTGATGTGATTTTCTTTTGAAGTAAAGAATAAATTAATTAGATGTAAGGCTTTAATTAACAATTATTTTCATCAGTGATTAATATATTGATTATTTTCTTGACTAATTGATTCATTATTTGGCCTATAAAATATCTGAAAAGTGAAAAATATCTGTGTGATTTCGTCAAATTGTCTGTTTTAGTCAAACAACTGTACAAAATATTGAATTTACAATCACACAACATCAAGAATAGCAGCAAATCCTGGAAAACGTTTGATATTTTCTACTTTAAAAACAACTTAAACGATTATAATTGATGATAAAAAGATTATTTTTCTGTCAATCAATTAATCGACTATTTGTTGCAGCTCTAATTTGATGATTAACAGGAAGAAACATCTGCAAATTAAAACTTGTTTGACCACAAAATCTATAAAACCAATAATACAACAACATAGTTTATATCAATAAGAATTGTGCTAAATGTTTCCACATATTTTATATTTATTAGTTAAGAGATATTTAAGGACTTAATGTGACACAACTGGTTTCTGGACTTTTTAGGCAAAGACTAAACTGCCCAAAGCTGTTATCAACTGTCAGGTCAGACACGTAATCTTGTTTACTTTCTTTCTTCTGTTTTTTTGATGCGATAAAATCAAAAGTTTGCCACATTTGCACCGCTTTATCTTGGCAAACGCTCCCGTACGTCCTGTACAACAACAACAGCGTTTGGTTTTCTTTCGTCCGATGACGTGTTTATATTCCTCTAATTAAGGCATCAGAAATCATTCTGGTATCGCTACCAAAACACCGAGTACCGTTATCTGCATCAGCGTGATGTCATGAATGATGCACGAGAATCTGCATCATTACATCCCGTTGCCCGGTAACGACACACTGGTGTAAACCTGACCTGACCTTTCTACCTGAGACTGATTGTCAGACTAAATCAGGGAATTTCAAGCAGAAATATCATTTAATATTCACAGGAAACTACTCAACCATTTATCCAAGATTCCCAAGACCACGGAAGCACGCACACACACATTTTGATGTCATGTGTTTTAGTGATGAGGTGCTTTTCCGACTGTAGACTTGTGATATGCTAGCGTTAGCTTGCAGAGTTTGCACTGGATCTCATTTTGGTTTATTTTGAAGGAGCTCCACACAGAACTTTTTGAAGGCTGTATTTGCATGTTTCTCCTGTTTGTGCAGCAGCATCGAGCTCATCTCACAACACTAAAATAAAGCTGCAAGCGGCAGTTTGCAGGTTCAAACCTTTTTGCGCTCAACAGAAGGAAGCAACGAGCCGGTTTCAGGCTCCACAAAGGTGAGCAGAGTCACTTCAGTGAGTTTAATTCTGTTTAAAGGAGTGAAACCAATCACACGCTTGTCTCATCATCACAAACCTGCAGCATTTCAATAATATCAATAATAAAGAAACTCGGTGTGTGTGTTCAGGACGTAACGCCGGACGTCTCCGGTCAGTTTAAGATGTTAAAAAGAACATTTTTCAATATGTTTATGACACAGAGAGCAGTGAACTGTGCTCTGCTGTTATACAGAACAAGATAACTTCACATGTGTTAAACAAAAACTCTGCAAGTTATTTTGTGTGTAAAAACTGTAAAATGTCCCAATCAGCTCATATCTTGGTCGCAATTCTTTAATAACTGTAAGATTTCCTCCTCAACATCCTCAAAAACTGTTATTTGTTCCTTTAAAAACATGAATAAAGGCTGATAACACTTTTTTAAAACTGTAAAATATTGATATCAGTATCAACCTCTAATAGAAATAATAAAGATATGATCATATCTTCATGATGTTGTCTCTTTCCTACCACTGTCTGCACTTCATTCTTGCATATATACACCAAACACACACTTTCTGCTCTATTTTGTATTATATTCTTTATTTTATTGTACATTTTATAGTCTTATTCTCTGTGTATTTATTCAGACTCTTCCCCCACAGGGATCAATGAAGTGTTTTATTATCTTATATGATTCCAGTGAAAGTTGATAAATGATAATATTGATATTTTTGTGTCCAGTATTTGTCAGAAATCCAGTGTAAATCCACAGTGAGCTGCTTGTAAATTCAGCGCTGAAACGTTAACTGTGCAAAGTACCGAACTGATTTAAACTACAGAGATGATTTTTGTAGATTAGGACGAAGACGGCATCTTCTCCCCGTCTTGCAAAAGATTTCTCTTAAAATCTGACACATTGGTTCAAAAAGGGAAACTCCAGAGACAGAACAGTCAGCTGTTGTCTGTCTTCAGTAATTATAATAATGTCTCATAATCACCGAGGTAACGATTTATTGATGTTAATTAAAATGAGACGCACGGAAGCTTTCCAAATGTTTGCTGCTGATGTATTTTTTTGTTATTTGATGACCTTTTAATTGGCCAAGAACACAAAAAACATGCTACGAATACGGAAAACATAAAGCTTGACATTTCACACACACACACACACACACACACACAGACACACACACACACACACACACACACACACACACACACACACAGACACACAATGATCTGATGAGCCACCTTGAAGTAAGTCTTCCCACTTTGACACACACGCACCCTCGCCTGTCCTCCCAAATGGCCGTTTCTATGGCAACGGAGCCTTGATCAATACTCCGTCATTGGCTCTGATGGCCGGTCAGGGTCGGTCACACACACACACACACACACACACACGCATACATACACACACACACACACACACACACACAAACAAGCATGGCGGTGAATAAGCACGGACTCGCTAACACGTTTGACAGATTGATTTAGCTCTGAACGTGCAGAGGTCACACACACACACACACACACGCATTAAAACGGACACACACACACACACACACACACACACACACACACACACAAACACACGCATTAAAACGGACACACACACACACACACACACACACACACACACTGCGTAGTTTATCAAAGCCTGGCGCGGTCAATACACGGGGTAGAGCGAGGGGTCAACCCTCTTTAGCTAAAATCTTTCATCTTCCTCTCCCTCCTTTCTTTTATCTCTCCATCAGCCGCTCATCCGTTTCTCCTCCTTTTTTGTTGTTGTTGTTTTTCTTCTTCTCTTTCTTTCGTTTTCTGTTTCAATCCTTCGTCATCTTGAGATTTAAACGTTTTCTCAACGTATTTGGTTTCTTTCTTTCATTCTTCCTCCTTTTTTCCTCCTTTATAGGCTGAAAAATGTACATTGAACTTATTTACTTTTCACTTTTATGAACTTTTTTCCCCTTTTACACGTATTTATTCATTATTTATCCGTCTATATGCATGTCTTTGCACATTTTTTATGTTCAGTCATTTTTATTTTGATATGATTTCTAGTTTTGTTTATCAATTATTCATGAACAAAATAGATTCCGACTAAAATGCAGAAAAACAAACAGACCTGTAGAGACTTAACAGACACTAAATACTAAAACAACACAAAACTAACGATCATTTTCATTATCAATCAATCTGTTGATTATTCTCTCAGGTAATCGATCAGTTGTTTGGTCCATAAAACGTCAGGAAATGCTGAAACACGTCCGTCAAACCCAAAGATATTCAGTTTACTGTCATAAAAGACTAAAAGAAACTGTAAAATATTCACATTTGAGAAGCTGGAATCAGAGAATTTGGACATTTTTTATCTTGAAAAAATGACTCCAACTGATTAACAGCTTATAAAAATAGACGACTGATAAATTAAATAGTTGTAAGTGAGTGATAAATAATTCTTATATAATAAATAAAAACAGTAACATGATGTCAATAATTCATAGTTTCAAGGAGGAAGTCTGTCCAGCATGTAGTGTTTTCTGGTTTTGTTGTTTTTAACCTTGCACTGTTTTTATTTTTATTATTTTGTTTTTGTTCAGAATAAAATATAACTTTATTGTCCACCAATGTGGGTGGACTCTTAGTCTCCACCGCCTCCCTCTCTCTCTCTCTCTCTCTCTCTCTCTCTCTCTCTCTCTCTCTCTCTCTGTCTGTTTCCTGTCTCCCAATATCTCGCCCCATCATAAATCCTGTCACAGATATACGTCCTCATCCTCCGTGTGTGTGTGTGTGTGTGTGTGTGTCTTTATTCTTTGTTTTGTAGCCAAAGAACAATCTATTCTTTTTAAAGAGACAACAGAGAAATGGGATATATGTCTGTCCACACACACACACACACACACACACACACACACACACACACACACACACACACACACACACACACACACACACACACAGGGGCATCATAATCATGGACGCTCACGGACTCACGGAGCGAACAAGAAAGAGAGAGAGAGATAGATAGATAGAGAGAGAGAGAGAAGAAGAAGAGAGAGAGAGAGATGGATGTTTACTTTCCTCTGGGCTTCCGCCTCTTTGATTGGACAGATGAATGACTTCATTGTGTGTGTGTGTGTGTTTGTGTATCAGTGTGTGTTTCCTCCTTTTTTTGTGTGTATGTGTGTGTGTCTGTCTTTCTCTTTGAAAGAGGGGAAGGAGATGGAGAAGAAGAAGATACATAAAGAAAAGAAAGAATGGAGAGAATGAAGTGAGTAAGACAGGAAAAGAAAAGAAAAAACAAAGGACGAGTAGAAGAAGACAGAGGTAGAGTGAAGTAGCCAATAATAAGTATTGATTGATAAGGGAAGTAGAGCGAAAATAATAGGGAGAAAAAAAAAAATCACCTTAAAACCCAGAGTGGAAGAAAACAGGAAAAGTACATTGATTAACTGATGACATCTCTCTCTCTCTCTCTCTTTTCTTCTCATCCCTCGCTTCCCCCCCCCCCCCCCCCCTCCTTCTGTTTATCACCATCATCTCTGGCTCCTCCTTGTTGTCGTCGCTATTCATCTTTCTACTTCCTGTTTCAATCTGGTGTTTATTTTCTTACCTCTGCTGCTCTATTTTTAACTATCAGTCCATCTTTTCATCCATCTGTTTTTTTTTTCATCCAGTGGTTCCCAAGCAGGGCGTTTATTGTGCAATTTTTTAAATATAATTTCATTAAATTTATATGAATTATGTTATTTTATACATATTTTTTTCAAATATATGAAAACAGAAGAAGTCAAAAACAATATTAGAATCACTGAACATGTTAAAAATATGGGTGGTGCCCTGGTGGTGAGGGGGGACCTTTGTTACATGTCATACCCCTCTCGCTCTCCACTGAAATAAAGACAAAAAAATGCAAAAATCGCCCAAAAAAGATAAAAAAAACCAAAAATTCTCGTTGGTGTCGTGGTCTAAAAAGGTTTGGGAACTGTCTATGTACTGCATCAATCTGTTTATCCATCTATCAATCATCTATCAATCATCCATCTGTACAACAACATCTATCTATTATGTATATTCATCCATCCAGCTGTCTAAACATCCAGATGTTTGACTGGTGCTGTACATATATACATCTACCATCTATTCATCCATCTGTACATCTATTTCTATATCTATCTATTCATGTACCGGTTTCCATACATCCATCCATCCATTTATACATCTATCAACCTATATATTATCTATCCATCCATCCATTTATACATCTATCAACCTATATATTATCTATCCATCCATCCATTTATACATCTATCAACCTATATATCATCCATCCATTTATACATCTATCAACCTATATATCATCCATCCATTTATACATCTATCAACCTATATATTATCCATCCATCCATTTATACATTTATCAACCTATATATCATCCATCCATTTATACATCTATCAACCTATATATCATCCATCCATCCATTTATACATCTATCAACCTATATATCATCCATCCATCCATTTATACATTTATCAACCTATATATCATCCATCCATTTATACATTTATCAACCTATATATCATCCATCCATTTATACATCTATCAACCTATATATCATCCATCCATCCATTTATACATTTATCAACCTATATATCATCCATCCATTTATACATCTATCAACCTATATATCATCCATCCATCCATTTATACATCTATCAACCTATATATCATCCATCCATCCATTTATACATCTATCAACCTATATATCATCCATCCATCCATTTATACATCTATCAACCTATATATCATCCATCCATCCATTTATACATCTATCAACCTATATATCATCCATCCATTTATACATTTATCAACCTATATATCATCCATCCATTTATACATCTATCAACCTATATATCATCCATCCATCCATCTATTTATACATCTATCAACCTATATATCATCCATCCATCACATATCCGTCCTTCCATTCATCCATTTTCCTCTATCCATTTTTCATCCAGCTCTGCATCATCTATCTATCCATGCATCAATCTATATTTCCATCCTTCCACCTATCTATCTATCTATCTATCTATCTATCTATCTATCTATCTATCTATCGTTCAGCCACTCTCTCTCTCTCTCTTTCTCTTTCTCCAGAGGAACAGGTGTGCAACGGGACAAGAGACAAAAACACTCCTGCATTTTTAACCAGCACCTATTAAATATTAAACACCACACACACACACACTCTCTCTCTCTCACACACACACACACATACACACACACACACACACACACACACACACATATATGCACACACACCGGCCGACACACAATTGCTGACGAGACAAGTTATACAGGTCGATGGGCTAACGTGTGTCTGCATGTCTGTGTGTGAGTGTGTGATGGCTTTAAGCGTCATTACCTTACTTCCTAGGCATGTGGGCAAACACATGCACGCGCACACACACACACACACACACACACACACACGCACGCACACGGAGGCAGGGATAATTCATACAGGCATACACGGTGCTCTCACATGTTAGCATTTAAGAGGTAAAACTATAACAGACTCCATGCTTTCTCTCTCTTTCTCTCTCCCTCTCCCTCTCTGTCCGTCTCCCCCTCCTCCTCCTCCTCCTCCTCCTCTCTCCTTCTCTTTGAAGTGCTCCATAACAAACTATAACAACAGGAAGTTTTCAATGCGCCACATTGAGAAGGAATGTCACATATGGTAAGAGGGAAGGAGGGAGTAATGAACACAGAGAGGCAGGATTAGAGGGTACAGTGTGAGAGAGACACACAGAGATAGACAGATAAAATGTTTCTTAACTCGTTGAATTATTGGATGTTTTTACTCGTTTTTAATTTATTTCATTTATAAGCTTATGGTACGGTCATTATATGTCACTAAGCATGCCTCATATTAGAAATTAATGCATTAATTTTGCATGTAAGTAGTACTACACATGCTCTAGGAGACTTTAAGGGGGGAAAAAACAAAAAATGGAGACTGAAATTTTGCATTTTTTTGTCCATAAGTTTTCAATGCAGCACAAATCTCCATATATGATTGAATTGTTTTGACTCAACAGTTGACTCCAATTCAAAAAGTGTCAACTTCTCTCTAGAAATACCGATGCAATCATTGTTTTCAACGAGGCATTATGGTCTCAGTCGCTAAATTCAGGCCTTCTAATAAGCGTGCTGGTTGGAAATTATTGCTCCGCTAATAAGATTTGCAGACTTATAGCAGCTTTGATGTCTGCCGTGTGGGTGTTGATTGACAGTTGGCTCACCTGCTGCTCCCCCTGGCTTTGAGTCAGACTATCGTCGCAATAATTCGGTAAATTTAATGTTATTTGACTACGATACCTGCCATGTTAGCACAATTTAGCGTTAGCTTCAGTCCTAGCTAGCAGGGCGTGTTTCAGCACTCCTTATTTGGAAGTGCTGGCTTTAGACGGCTCCGATGCAAACCAAATATGTGACGTCACACCTCGCTACGTCCATCTTTATATACGGTTGAGAAGAGAACAGCATGGCCATGTTTGTAGTTCTGTTCCTGAAAAGTATGGACACATTTAAACGTCGGTTTCGCCCATGCGTACGATCACGAAAACACTTTGGAAGATGCAAACTTCTGCCAGATAACAACAACAAAATAATGTTTGTATTTCCTGTGAGAATCCCGTGTGACCGTATGAGGTGACGTACGGGGCCGGTGTGGCGTGCTACTAGCATCAGGAAGGGGTGGCTCACTGAGCTGACCGCCGCCTCAGAGGAGAAACATGCAAGAAAGATGAAGAGAGGGACGGCGGCGAAGGAGGGATGAATGTAATGAGGAGAGACGTGTGACACATGAACGAGGGAGAGAGGGAGGGAAGGAGGGAGGGGGATGAGGAGGAGGAGGAGGAGGAGGAGGAGGAGGAGTGAAGGAGGCGAGAGATGAAAATGAAGAAGAGAAGAAGGGCAGTAAGAGAAAGAAACACTTGCCCCAGCCTTCATCAGATCAATTTCACTACTCCCCTTTTTTTATTTTCTCCCCTCCAACATCCCTCCATCTCTTCATCTCTCCTCAACTGTAGTTAATTTTCTGCCCCTCCGACTCTTCATTCTTCACCTCTGTCCATCCCTCCCTCTTCTTTCACCTGTCCTTTCCTCCCTCCCTCTCTCTATCAATCTCTTCCTCCGTCTCCCCTCCCTCCCTCCCTCTCTCTCTTTCTCTCTGCAGTTAAGTCAGTGTAATGTAAATGATGTGCCATCGATCGCCCCTGACAGTGCAAGGACGCTCACCTCTTCTCCTCCTACTCCTCCTCTTCTTCTTCTTCATCGCCCTGTCATCTCTCTCTCTTTCACACCCCTCCCTCACTCTTTTCTCAGCTGCTCTTTCCTCCACCTAACATCTTTTATCTCTCTCTCTTTCTCTCTCTCTCTCTCTCTCTCTCCGTCTTTCTATCTCTTCCTTGCTCGCCCACTGCCTCCCACGCCTGTCATCTTTCATCTCTCCCTCTCCCTTCATTTCACCCCCCCCCCCCCCCCCCCCCACCTCCCTCACCCCCCCATCTTTCTCCAACCATCATTTATGTCTCTCTCTCTCTCTCCCTCCATTGTTCTTTCAGAGCATCTGCTCTCTCTCTCTCCCTATCTGCCATCTTTTATCTCTGTCTCTCTTCATTTCTCCCCCTGTCTACCTCTCTCTCTTTCTCTCTCTCTCTCTCTCTCTTTGCTGTCTCAGGTCTCTGCAGTCCATCCAACCTGCTAGGCTCGCTTAAAGGAACACAGACCACCACTAAAGGTTCAAATCACATCTTGTTTCGTCCAGTAATCATCATCATCATCATCATCATCTCATTAAATTAGTCTATTTAACATTAACAAACAAGAGACGTCTGTGTTACTTTAGCGGACGCTATGAGACGTTTCATATTCAGAGTGAACAAGTTGGATTTAGATATCTTTGAAACAACCTTATTTATCTTATACTGGCTGTTTATATGGAAACAGGCTGTTTTAGCTACTGTCTCTTTAAGGCTCCTCCTCCTGATGCCCAGTCTGTTCTGATTGGTTCACTTCAGGAAGTGGCTTCTCAGCTGACTTCCAGCGACTCAGGAGGCTTTGTAAACCAACAGTAGTACGATTTTGCTTCTTTTTCTTGTTCTTTACTCGAAATGGAAACGTCTCAAATAGATCCGTACACGTTCAAGGCCGATTCTGATCCGAACTACAAGAGTGGACGACGCCAACGACCCGCGGGAGAACCTACGCGACAAAGACAACGTAACAGACGGCCGTTTGTGGGCATGTGCGAACAATCTGATGTCATCACGAGGAGGAAGTAGAGGATGCAAACGACGCGTTCAGAGCAGGTTGAAGCCCTGGATTTTAACTTCCAGGGAGTATTTTGACAAGTTTCAGACTTTTAACCATGATCAGCATCGACATGTGACGTTATAAACAGTATAAAAACAACATAAAATCACAAAAAGCATAAAATGTCCCCTTTAACATCATGTTTTTAGCCTTGTTGGTGGTATAACTGGTCAGTCGAACCACCTCTTTGGTCCAGACTGAAACATCTCAACAACCATCGGATGGATTACTATGAAACATTCTTGATCCGCAGAGGATGAATCCTGCTGACTTTATCAATACCTCTGACATTTCCACCTATCCTGTGAAATATCTAATCATGTATTAGATGGTTCATTCATGGTTCCCAGAGGATGAATTACAATAATTTTGGTGATCCTTTAACTTTTCGTCTGGCGCCATCGTTATTCGTCGAATACTTCGATATATAACCAAATATTTGCACATTAACGGTAGACAGTCTATCTACAAAACATCAGCATTAGCGCTGTGACAATTAGTCGATTAATTGATTAGTTGATTGACAACAAAGTCAGTAACTAAACAGCGTTATAGAGAGCCAAACTCACATATTCTCTCTCTCTCCTTGTTTCCTGTGATCTCTTAACTGTCATTATCCAATAAAAGGCATAAAATACCCAAAAAACAACACCACAAAACAAAATCTAGTGTTTATTCTTCCTTTTGGCCAGATGATGTATTCTCTCACAGACTATTTCTTTTATTATTGTTTCTAAAAAAAACCAACATAACACGTTTCCTGTACTGGATAATAACTTAGTAATACTAAGACAGCAGTTAAAACTAATCTAACTGTTGAGTCTGAGCCACAGCAGTGATATCAAAGCGTTGCTCTGATGGATCTGATCCCTTAAACAAATGAGAACATGTGTTTTTATGTGGGTTTGTAACGATGCAGATCACATCCTTTGATTCTGCTATTGCCAGACTGTAAAACACTAAATTAATAACTTAACACCCGACAGACATGAATAACACAATAAATACGTCATTGTAGGCAGGAGCTTTTTTCAACATTATTCACATCCTGTTTTTCTTTCACAAGTCTGACTAAGTGTAAACAAATATCATTAAGCTATAAATGGACTTCATTTACAAAGCGCTTTACACTACATGCCAACATTCACCCGTTCACACACACACACATTGATATGCTGGTGGCAGAAGCTGCCATGCAAGGTGCCAACCTGCTCATCAGGAGATCTAATGCTCATTCACACACACACACACACACACACACACACACACACACTGATGGCACAGCCTTCGGGAGCAATTTAGGGTTCAGTATCTTACCCAAGGACACTTCGACATGCGGACTGAAGGGATCGAACAACCGACCTGCTCTGAGCCACAGCCGCCGATCTATAGCGATTAAATATGTGATTTGTGTATAGATATATATGATCGTTACTGATGCATTTGTGGGAAATTAGTCCCAAAAATTATTGTATTTAAACTCAGAAATGCTAAAAAAAAGAAATTTAAATATTGAAATATTTAACAGTAAATTAAATACAGTGTAAAATATTAACATATATCTAAAAACATAGAAGAAAAACTCTTATTATTCTAATCTTTGCTCACATTTTTATGTGAAATGGTGATACTGTTAAAAACAAATACTGTTCATATATAATTCATATTCTTATTATTGTTAAATTATAAATTATTAAACTATATATTAATGTTTTATTATAAATGTAATGTGTGTATTACTAATATCTGTAATTGTAAATTGTCTCTAGTGTGTCCGTTACATTTTTCTCATATTTCATGTTTTCCTTTCTTCCCCCTCGTTGTTCTTCTTCATCTCTTCCTGCGCAGCGTCCTTTGCTTCTTCTTCTTCTTCTTCTGTCCTTCTGTTTTCTCTCTTGTCACTCCTTGTCCTCCTTTGTTCCCTCCTTCTTCCTTTCTCTTTCCTCGCGCTCCCTCTTTCCCTTCTCCTTATCCAAATAGAGGACACAGACAATCCAATAAACGCCCCCGCTCTCAACAGCTGGAGTGTGTGTGTATGTGTGTGTGTGTGTGTGTGTGTGTGTGTGTGTGTATGTGTGTATATGTGTGTGTCTGTTAAGCACAGAGTCAGCAGAAAACTAGGATGACACCCTCAGCGCCGGACAGGAATGTCACAGAAAAAAAAAAGAGAGATGAAGAAATAAAGAAAGAAAGAGAGAGAGAGAAAGAGAGAGAGAGAGAAGACAGATGGGAGAGCGAGTGAGAAAGGACATGAGAGAGAGCGAGAGAGAGAGAGAGAGAGAGAGAGGGGGGCGGAAGAAGAGAAGAAGAAAACTCTGGGGACTTCGAATGACACATGCAGTATTACTCACCGTCCTCATACATCACACACACACACACACACACATGTAGACACACACACACACACACACTCTGAATCTTCCTCTCTTGTGCACAAACATGTACACAAGGACACTAAAAGACAAACCCTCTCACTTTCTTCTTCTCTCTCTCTCTCTCACGCGGATGGTAACAGTGTTTTCCACCCTCAGAGCCGTATACCCTCCACTGTGCATAAATGTATTATGGATGAGAAATTTGTATATATATATTTTTTTTTATTGAAATTTTCTGTGTGATAATGTTACAAAACCAACTTTCTTCAACCAGCCGTCTCTTGGATTACCGACCGGGCAAAAGGTCTATTTATTAACTGGAATATAATATCAACTATGACAGGTCCTCCATCTTGTAGTTCTGGCCTTGAAGAGGGACTCTGTGTCAGAATCTAGTTTTAAAAGGGGACATATCGTGCTTTTAGTAATTTTCTGTCAGTTATATACTGTTATGATGTCGGATGTGGTATAACTATGTAAAAATGCTCCCTGAAAGTCAAAACCCAGGGCTTCAACCTGCTCCAAACTCTCCGTTTGCATAGTTACGCCCACAAACGGCCGTCCGTTCTGTATCCTTCGTTGCTAAGGATGCTCAACGGGTTGTTCATGTTGTCCATTCGCATATTTGGGGCTCGAACATGAACGGATATATTTGAGAAGTTAATATTTTGAGTAAAGAAGGAGAAAAAGAAGTGAAATCCTGCTACTACTACTGGGAGATGACCAATCAGAGCATAGTGGGCTCATCAGGAGGCGGGCCTTAAAGAGACAGGAGCTAAAACTGCCTGTTTCAGACAGAAGCTGAACTGAGGGGCCAGTATAAGATAAATAAGGAGTTTTTCACTGTAAATCATGCAAAGATATTCCAGTAGAGCCCCAGAAACTGCACACACAAAGCAAGGTGGTATTATCCCACCATAGGAGTACTAAGACTGCAACCTACAATTATTTTCATTATCAATAGGTCTGACAATTATTTTCTTACAAAACTGATTGATTGTTCAGAGTATAAAATGTCAGAATATAGTGAAAAATGCAGATCATTATTCCCTGAAGCCCAAGTGAACATATTCAGATGACTTGTTTTGTCTGACAAACGGTCAAAAACACAAAGATGTTGAGTTTACTATCATTAAAAACTCTAAAAGTAGAAAATATTCACATTTAAGAAGCTGCTACAAGTGAATTTTGGTGTTAAAAATGACGTAAAATTGTTCCCAAATAATCATTTTTTCATTCCTGCTCTATATTACCACCATATACAGTGATTTTCTAGCTTGTGCTACGTGTCACAACCTCTTGACTTTGTACACTGTAAATCTCTCAATCCACTTAAGTACAAAGTCAAGAGGTTGTGAAATGTAGCACAACAAGCTAACGAAACTATGTAAACAGAACCACGTTCCTGCACATGCTCAGTGGCGTCCGCCTTACACAGAACTACTCTCCGGAGACTGAAAACATGATCGGCGTTATTGGTCTTTGGAGCCGTTTCTAAAACAAACTATCATGACTGTAACCTTTTGGTGGTGAAAGAACGTGTCATCGAGTGCAGCGGTGTGACTCACTGATGCATTTTTAATAGTTTTTGGACATGACTCTGCACATGAGACAATAAGAAAAATAGAGAAAATCGCCCGCTATATCCTTTAACTAAAGGTTAAAAGACAATAGGTCAGATTAACCATCCCTCTGTTTTTGTTTTTTTACAGATATTTTTTATACTTTTATTGGATAGTGGACAGCGGAGAAGCAGACAGGAAACAAGGGGAGAGATATATAAGTATGACGTGCAAGAAAGGCTGGAATCAAACCAGTTACGTGGCATGCCCAGTAACCGTTCGACTACCAGGGCGCTCCTGAGTCACCAGTGATCTTTAACCATTAAGTTTCCATCCAAATGTAGTGCAAATTCTAACAGAACTTCTAGAAAACTGTCAATAGATACTGCGAATAAATGCATGTTTCCATCCAACATTAACTCCAATCTGGTGCCGTCATACCAGCAAAGGGTGCCAGTCAGAGGTCAAACGATGGGAAACCATGATGGAAATCTGACATTTCTGTTTGTTTCATGTATTAATTTGAGGAATCTCATGTTTTAGTCTCTTCAGAGAAGCTAAAGCTCAAGTTATGTAACTTTTACACCTACTTTTTTTGCAATATTTGGAGTTTTTTCCGAAGTTTTTGGCTTTTTTTTAATGTACAAATTAAAAATAAGTATAAAAACAGGTGGATTGAAGCACACTTTGTGTAAAAAAAAATGATCCAGCTACACTCTTCACCTGACGGAGGCCGAAATGAACCGTTTGGTTGTTTGCGAAAACAAAGAACATGTTAACTTCTTCTTTATTGATTTAGCATTTAGCGTGAAGCGTTAAATGTGGACAAAACCCCTGTTTGACACGTAGACTGGGGTTTTTAAATTTATCCGCACATGTTCTCAGTCCAACCTAATACCTACAAAACACACACACACACACACACACACACACACACACACATAGACACCAGCACAAACACAGAGAGAAATCTTGGTACAACACACACACACACACACACACACAGTCAGAAGTTAAGCCTGGATCCTTCAATAAGTCCAGTTTTATGACTAGTGTAGAACACCAACAGCTGAATCAATATTAGTTTACACTGGGTCACAGTGGACACACACACACTCTCAGATACAAGTTCGGCTTCAACACACACACTCACACACACACACACACACACAGATGTCTCGCTCTCTTTCCTTTCATAAACACACACGTTGAATCTCCCAGAATATATTATTATTGCAGATTTACACACACACACACACACACACACACACACACACAGATTAGCTTTTATTCTATTACACCCTCGTGGTAGGTCGACTTGGCCATGTAAGGAAAAGCACACACACACACACACAAAGCCAGCTATTATAAAAGTGATAACGGTAATGTAATAAAACACACGCACACACACACAGAGACTCACACAGCGCTGGTTATTATAAAAAATGATAAACATTCAAAGAGTTGTAAAGTTTTACAGTGATGAACTAACATATCAACTTTATTAACGGCTGACTGTTCTCGTTTTCAGGCTGCGGCTGTGTTTTAACACACCCGTTTAAACCATTTTAATTCCCCCCCCTTTTTTTTTTTTTTTCTCCCCCCCCCTCCCTCCACTTATAGCAGCTGATGTGAAGTCAGAAACATTAAACTGCTTTATGGTGACAAAGTGACTTTAAGTAGAGAGTTTCTCTGGATGTCGTTCAGCAGCGGGGACTGCTCTGGCCAGGAAAAAGGGAGTCAAACATAAAAGCATAAGTCAGACTTTCCACTGCTAATCACAGAGAGGAGATGGTTTATCTGCACAACTGAAACATTCGGGGGTTATGTAGGAGATCTGTAGCAGGAAATGAGTTAGTTCTACAGTAATAATCTCCTTTTACTTTATCTGTTCCCAATCCTCCTACGACTTTGATTAGATTTTGGACAATATTTCAATATTATTATTCATATATTTTAGTAGAATCATATTGTGATGATTAGATTTGGCTATAAAACCTCAATATTTATTCCGAAATGTTTATGAGTGTCAAGTAAAACTTCCAGTTAGATTCATACTCTGTTTTTCTTATTCTTTGATCAGATAGCTCTTGATTTTAATCCAGATTTTTCCAATTTTACTATTATTTTAATGATTATATATAAATTTATAATATATATTTCAAAATGTATTATTATTTCATTTTAAATAGGCAAAGTTCTTGTTCGTCTTTTAGCAATTTTGTTTTCTGTTGATGATTTAAAAAAAAAAAAAGTATAGATTATTTATATTTCTGGAAGTAATGTACTTAAAGTGTCATTTTAGCATCTGTACCAAAACTAGTGGATATCATATTAGCATTAAGCTTGTCGCAGTAGTTCATTACATTAATTACCAATCACCCACACCATCGTTTTGCTTTTTTTTATAGAAATAAAACTCATGTATTTCACTTTCGCATATCATCGATATTCATCAAAAAAAGAAACTCTAATTTGTAAAGTACTAAATGTGTTATCAATACTTAGTTACACGACAGACGCTGTAATTATAAACTGAAAGCGTCTGCTCCGTGACCGTCTGCAGCAGCAGCAGAGTGAGACGTCTGTCCTCTCTCCCGCTCTCTGCTGTAAACACACGCAGCTGTTAACGAGCAGCTGCTCTCATGTCTCTCCGGGTCTCTGTGCTTGTTTTTCAGCAGAAACTCTCTGCCTGCTTAATCTGCTCTCTGTGTCTCTCTCTCCGGGTGTCAGGCGGGTTGCTAAGGTTCTGGCTCTAAGCGGCAGTCGTCCCTGCGTCTGTGTGCGCTGCAGACCGGCTGTAGATGGAGGACGACCTACTGGTAGCACCCTAAAACCTATCGTCACTAACTCTTAAATAAGAGGAGGATCTAACCTAAAAATCTAACATTAAAGATCAAAGTAAGCGCTCTACAGATATAGAGCATCATCAGCAAATATCTTATCTTGTCTGCAGCTAACACCGGTGTTGTCACAAGTTTATTAATCAGTGGGAAAATGTTCTCACCGTGGCATCCTGATCGGCACAGATATCAAAAAATGTTCTACTAAACTGTTGACAGGCCATAAAAGAGCAAACATACCCTATATGAATAAAGGTTAAATAGATACATAAAGATATTTTAACACAATTAATTCTATCAATATAACTGAGGCAGCTGTGGCTCAGCAGGTAGAGCAGGTCATCCACTGATCAGAAGATTGGCGGTTCGATCCCCCCAGTCTGCATGTCGAAGGGCAAGAAACTGAGCCCCAAATTGCTCGTGAAGGCTGTGCCATCACTGTGTGAGTGTGTGTGAATGAATAGCAACTCCCCCCTGATGAGCAGGTTGGCACCTTGCATGGCAGCTTCTGGCATCAGCGTATGAATGTGTGTGAACGGGTGAATGTTGAAGTGTAAAGTGGTCAGGAGACTAGAAAGACTCGATATAAAAGCAGTCCATTTACTAGAACTGTGACTGTTAGCAAGCTTTTTTAAATCCAATATTAATATTTTAATGTTGTGTCATGTTTTTACCTTTTAATCCATTGATGTTTGCGTCTCAAGCAATCATTGTCTTTTATGATGTGTTGCGTCTAGTGGAGTCGAACCAAGAACAACAACACTGATAAGTCCAGGAGTTTATTGTTCTGTCCTTGACAGTCTGCCATGTTGTTTTTAATAAATATACTTGAATTTTTTAAATAAAACCAAACACAGACACCTTTTGTCGGAGGTAATTATAAAATATCAGTAAGCTGTGACCTTTCTTGACTTCTTGTAGCGACTGAACGTCTCTGACACTGACAAGAAATCCCCTCAAGCTACGGTGGCCTGTAGATGACACAAACAATACAATCACATTCCCCCCAATAGAGAGAGAAGTAATTTGGCTAATTAGAGCAGAGATCCAAGAGAAACGTCTACGGAGGAGGCAATATATCACTGTGCTAACTACCGGAACAATAAAACTGCTTTGTCATTTGCTTTTTTTTTTTTTTATTTTTGGCATGAGAACAGGGGCTTTTCATCCCTCGTAGGTTAAATATTCAGCTGTTGTTGTTGTTGGTAAGTGGCCGAGGGGGGAGTTCTGCTTCAAAACAGAAAGTAAAGCCACAAAACAGCAGCTGGTGTGGCAATAATGACCCACTCTTATTGATCAACGCTCTCCGGCGGAGATATTATCGTCATATTGTTCAATCGGTTAATTTAAAAGAAGAATTTATGACTTTCTACTCCCTCCTGGGTGCATAAATGTTCTTTAACTGCTGCTGCTGCTGCTGCTTCACACGACCTGTTTGATTTTAATCTAATCTGATCCAAACATAGAGTCAATGAGACTCATCAGAGGAAGTCGAGCAGCCTGGTCTGCAGCTTTAACGGTGTCCTACTTTATAATGCTGTCGATGGTATTTGATTACACACAAACCGTATCACTTTATAAGGCTGTTAACTCTGTTATCAGTTAGTCAATGGGAATAGGGAAGGTGGGGGCGGGGGGGGGGAGTTGCTTCATAATTACTGTTGTTGTTGTTGGGTCATGCTGTCATTTCAAAGTACAACCTCACCTCCATGTGATTATCTACTTCTGTTTGCCTCCCTGTTGTTAAAATGGAAACACTGAGTTCCTTGTTTTGTTGTTTTTTTCTTTTCTATTACACCCCTTTTACTTGATCTCCTTTAATGATTTGAAAGAAGTGGATTATCTGCAGGTGGCGCTGTTTTCTTTGGCTGTAGCTCCAGCTAACTACCCACTTCTTCTTCTTCTTTGGTTTAATTAAAACAATCTTAAGATGCACTATTTTAAGAGCAAAACTCTTGAAATTCTTTTTTTCTACATTTTTCATTTGATATTATCTCCTGACAACCAACATCTAATAAATACTGTAATGATGATAAAACTTTATTTATATAGTATGTTTCATACAAAAACATGCAATGTAATGTGCTTCAAAATACATGTTAAATACAAAAAAAGGTACAAAATGTAGAAATATAAAGAGGAAGTTATATTTTTTAAAATATAATGTATTCAATATTTATATTAAAAAACATAAAAAATTGAAAATGAAATTAAAATGTAATTATTTGAAATAAATTCACTTTTAATCTTAAAAAAATTTTAAAAACTACATTTTGTGCCTCTATAATTTACTGGTTTATTTTTCAATTTAATTGAATTATTTATGTGATATTGACAATGCTCATTGATCAACTAAAAATAAAACACAACTCTAAATGAACTAGAGTTTGCTTAAAGCTTAAAAAACACAATCTACTTAATACAAAATGACACTGTTGCTGCCATCAGGGGATTTCAGCAGGTCTCTAAACCAAGAGTGTTGTCATTTTGCATTAAAGGACACAAGGTGAGCTGGAGCATGATGGTGTGAGCCGTAAAAAAAAAAAGGAAATGAAGAAGTGAGGACACCTTTACTCACGTAAAAACACTGTCAGTTGGTTCTGTGCTCTCAAATGACAAAAGTGATATTATTGATTACATGAACATTAGTATCCAAGTTATTATCTGGGTTTTACAGTATCCTGGTTATGTTTCTGTGCATGTCAACAAGCCCTTATCTAAGCATTTAAAAACCCCAAATATGCTACCAGGAAATCTCCAATAGAAACTCTGTGTCATGTAAAAAAAAACCATATGCAGGTTTCTGATCAACATCCACCATCTGTGCAGGTGTGTTTCCTGTTTCCTACCAACTGGGATCTGTGGTTCATTTTAAACATGACCACACTAGTTCACTAACCTTGCCCAAGTTGTTATTGAGCTCAAACCGAGATGTATTCCTACCCATAACCATGGCATTTTTGTGCTTTAACCTATACAGACCTTAACCAAAGCATTATGTAATTTGTTGTTTAATTTGGAGGACTCGTTATCAGAGTAACATGTGATAATGTCAGGAAAAAGAGGAAAACCTTCTTCCTAATCAGTAAGAATCAGGTGCTGATGTGTGAGAAAACACCAGGCTGAAGTTAGTTATTAACAGTCTGACACATTTACGCTTTTAGCCAAGTTTCCATTTGAAATTTTGACTGAATTTCCAGAAAATCTGCAAAAGAAAATATGAATTAATGCAACCAATGCAGAAGAAGACACGACAAAGCTTTAGTGGAGGTTTAAAGTGACTATAATCAATATTTTTTATAATAATGTATGAGCGTGTTGGGCGTGACTGATTGTGATGAACCTACAGAGAATTATCAGTGACTCTGCAGCTTCATTCGGCTTTACGGAGCTTTATAGAGAGTTTCAGCTCGTTGTTTAGCTGCCCGGCTGCAACTTCGGCCAGAGAAAAAGCTGTAAAAAGCAACTGTACACTACCTGCTCAGCACCAAACAGCAAACAGACACAGTTAGCTGTAGACTAGCTGGTGAACATAGTGGAGCATTGAGCAGTTAAAGAGCCAGATATTTCCCTCAGGAGCTGGTGGAGACCAAAAACAGAGCTAAAAGAGAGTCAATATTGGATTTATGTTCACCAGGTGGACAGAAACACGACTCCACATGAATGATAATGTTGCTCCATAACTGCTGGATGTGGAAATAAACAACTGTTTGCTAAGTTCAACATATCAATTTAAAAGATGATGATATGTCAGTGTTCACCACTTGTTTCTGCTGAAAAACAAGTGGACAAAACAATAAGTTAATGCAGGTTTGCTTTTATCGATCCACCAACTTTTCCACCTGAGCCAAGCAAAATTATATGATATTTTGAGATTTTTTTTCAAATGTTTCAAAGCATTTTCTTACTTTTTTATTTATGTACAAATTGAAAATGCAAATAAAAACAGGTGGCAAGTGGTCAGACAACAAGACTTTTTGCAGATTAATAGAAATAATTAAAACAAAAATCATCTTTTAGTCCACAAAGAAGAAGAATGACTGTCTCTCTGTCGGTGTATCACCTTCTTCCTGGCAGTCTTGTGACAGTTTATCTCTTCCTCTCTTTCCACTTTTCTTTGTTTCTGTAAATGAATAAAATGCGTCTCTCTCTCTTTCTGTCTTTGTATCTGCTTCTACGACTCAGCAGTGAATTGTAAGAAGCCTTATGAGTTCACCGTGTTTCCAGTAAATATCAGGCCTGGAGTGACACATCGTCTCTCTGTTTTCTGTAGACGGCAGTCATTCCCTTTCCTGGAAGCAGACGGTCTGTTAAAAAACACGACTCTGACTCTGTTACTGCATGATCAGATTTCACAGACACCAGCCACACAAAACCAAACTTTGTTTTTTAATAAACCGGCTTGTTATTGCTCTCATTATGCTGTCGTAGTCTAGTTAATCTGTTTTCAGGGAGTCCAGCATGCTCTCTGGATTGTGCTGAGTCAGCCTCAACCAGCTATAGACTTTAATGGAGTCAGCATTAGTCTTCTATTAATTATAGCTGACTGATAATTTTCCTGTTTTGTTCTCTTTTTTTATTTTACAATGTGCAGTAAATGGCTATGCAAATGAAACTGTCAGTGCTTTATTTCTTGTGGTTTTTGTTGTAATGTTGGTATTTTGGTTCCTGGCTTTGTTGTGACATCACAAGGGGTGTTTTTGGGGGTTTTTTTTTGGTCCTTTTACCGTATTCTGTGACTTTATTTTTTACTTTTTAATAATAAAACACTTTAACTGTCAAAAAGAGCCATCAATAAAGTTTACTTTCTTTAAAAAGTACGTAATAAACTGCATGTTGAGCTGCTTCTAATTCTATTATTATTACTTCATATGAAATGATGCAATAAGCCACAGTGTAGCGCTAAGATAAACCCAGGAAAGCTGGAAGAAATATATAAAATTAAGCACAAAAAATGGATCATTGAAGCCTTAAGAAACACAAGAAAGAAAAAAGAAACAAGGAGAAGTTTTACACATTTTGTTTAAATGATAAGTTTCTTTTGATTTGTTGCTGGATGGTGTTTACTGTGATGATGTCATACTGGGACTATAGATGATGTAATGATTACACCATGGAAGAAAAAAATATACATCCCACCAACTCTTATATTTCCAGATTTGTACAATCGATGCCCCCAAAACAAATGTGATTTGAGTAAAGATGAAAAGACAAATTGTTTTTATTACTATTTATATTTATACCAGAGTTCTGGAGGAATAAAAAATTATACAAGAAGAAGAAGAAGAGTACACTCAGTAGAGTACAGGTTTGTACAATCAAGATGGCGCCGAAGATAACGAAAACAGGGATTTATTCATTTCATATCGTGCCTAACTTTAGTGGATCATAACATATCAGGTATTGAATTAATCTGCAGATGCTTCGGTTCAAGATGAGACCAAACTTTTCAGTTTTTGAGCCACAACAAAGGCTAAAATGTGACCTTGAACAGACTAGATGAGCCTTTTTTTTTTTAGCCTTGCCGATTGCCAGAAATGCCTTTTTTCCATGACGTAACACATATTGTAAAATGGTCGAAGACTGCTGAAAAGATGAAAGTCTAAGATTTACGACAGGCTCGTAAGGAATCTTATCAATATTTACTTGAAATCACAACACAACCTGCGATCAAGGTACTGAAATTTGGCACCGATTGATCTTGGAAACGAGACATGATTGGTTGTCGGTAGCGGAAACAAGATTCCAAACTGAAGCAGTTGTTAATCACTTGAGGAGGAGGAGCGAGGAGTCAGCAGTCAATGGCGTTCACCACAACCACAGGAGGTCCTTGAGCATACAGTCATTAATATGCACAAAAAATATTAGGCTGACAGGTCCAGTAGTATGTGAGATTAACTGCAGACACAAACAAACGCATGATAACTAAAGGCAGAAGCTATTGAATGTCATTTTTTATTATAAAACCAATGTTGTAATTTCTAAAAAGTTAGTGACAGCTGCATAGAATAAAAAACTCCTGACTTAAAAAGAAAAAACTAAAGAATCCTGCATGAAATTCATACAGACAACATCTTTGCTATGATGTGGACGACGACCGAAACATCATTAAAGTAACTTCAAGTCGGCAGAAAATACTCTAAACCTGGGCCGTAAGGTATATAAGTATTTTTTTTACCGCAACGTAGGGTTCAGGTCATGATATTGTCTGTATTTTGAACATAAAAATAAAACAAATATTTAAAATAAAATAAAAACTTTACCAGTCCATAGTTTTCTTTGTTTGATACGTCAGGGATTTTTGGTCCAATTAGGCGGGAAATTCCAATCAATACAGCTCAGTGACGGCATCGGCACCGCTGTCAGAGACACTTAGAAAACGAAAATATCAAAGCGATGCCCAAAAACGGCACAACAAAGAAAAATCTGCGGAATTTTCTACCAAACTTATGAAAATCACGACTATATCTGGAACGGTAAATCCTGTCAGACGTGAGGAAGGATGCAGTCTGTTAACAGGTGGGTTCCTGCGTAGTTGACAGTGTTTAGCTACTATACAGTTATCGACCATTTTGGCAAGATGAACAGTTATTAAACAGCCTTATTGTGTGAAATTAGTTAGCCTGTTATGCTGAGTTTTTTTTTCAGAATAATATAATGTTATAAGGCTTTCATATAGCCTAACCTACGGGGAATTTGTCTTTAGGCAGCTATATCCAACATACAGAGAAAAATATAGCTACTGCCACACAAGTGTCATAAATACAGGATAGGCTATTTCATAAATAAAAACACAAGCTAAAATAAAAATGTTAACAGAATGTTAAAAATTCAGCTTCAGCACCAGGACAGGGAGAGCGCATGTATAACATGTATACACAGTTTATTGCTCTGTATTGAAATGTTTTGTTAGAAAAAATAAAATCGCTTATAAAAAGGGAAAAGCTTGTTCTTTCCTCACAGTACAGTTCTGTAAGTAGTATTGAGTATTTGATTATTAAAAGGAGGAGTCAAATGTGCAGGACCATGGACAGTTCCTGTATCTTTACAGACGCAGGGTCAGCACCAAGCGGTAACCTCCGGGGCTGTAAAATGAAGCCAATGTGGAAGTGCCAAAAACACAGTTCCTTGAATGACCACTCACCAAAAGTGAGTCAATCCCCATAGACCCCCATTTTAAAATACCCAACTTTACAGCAGAAATAAACATGTTTACAGCCTGGTACAAAAAACGGTTTTGGTCTTTGTAGCTAATTTCCTCTTTCATGACAACTGTACGGTGGGTGAATTTTTTTATAACTCACCCGTTTAAATTTTATTAAGCCGTAAAGTTATGCATAATGAAGGACATGGCTGCTTTGAGTGACAGGTCCGCCAGCCGCTAGGTGGCTTGATTCAGCCGTTCGGCCCCGCCTCTTTGTCCATTTTTGATTGGCTGGGAGTTAGGCAGCGTCACGCACCGCCAAGATGGAGACGGCTGAAGCGGCTCACTTTGAGCTTCAAAACCGCTCTTCAGAAACCAACAGGTGACGTCACGGTAACTACGTCCACGGTTACATTATTATCTAAACTTACTGATTCTATGCAGTGAATTTCATATCTGTAGGTCTACTGTACGTTTCCCAAACTCCCATCTTCTGAATTTTTTTTTTATTTTTACAAAAAAAAAAACAACACCATACACCATGACGAGCTGGTGATGATGTCACAGTGAGGCCTGCTGATCTGCACAGAAGTGACTCCAACATAATCAATTTCAACAATTATTGGGACAAGATGACTGTTGTTGACATGTAGCCATAAGATATTATTTTAATGATGTCACAGAGGAATAAATATGCTATGATGACTCCACTACTGAGGATGATGATGATGATGATGATGATGATGATGATATCAGAGGTCAGCTAAGTGTGAAAGTTCTGTGTTTTTTTTTTACAAGCAGATGTCAGAAAGGACAAGTTAGTAACACGAGGGGCCTGCTGCCTATTTAATAATGATGATAATGACTATGATGATGATGATGTCACAGCGCGAGCTGGAAGACGATCATGATGATTCACAGCGGGGGAAGCCGAAGGTTTTGGCTGGAAAACTGCAGCCCCGGATCACTGTGACTCTGCTTGATTTTCCAGGAGAACAGATGACTTTGGACTAACTGACCCAAAACACAGACTGATGCTCACATATATTCAAAAAACAGACAAACTTACACTCAAGTGTTGCTGTTTAAACATGTAATAAACGGTTTATAACACACTAGAACGATATAAGAACATTTTAAGTGTTTATTAATATACAGTAATTATAGTTTCTCTCCTATGAAGACATATTTTATATAATTACAACTGTATTTTACTATATTGTTATTATGGGGCCAACAGAAGGAGTAGTTGTTGACAAATACATTAATAACAACCAATCAGAAGTCAGAATCTCGTAGCTACGGCAACTCAGATATGACAACTGCAACTACAATTATTTTCATTATTGATTCATGTATCAATTATTTTCTCAATTAACCATTTTGTCAATAAAATGTTAATAAATAGTGAAAAAAACTGATTAAGCGATTAAACATAACATTGGATTAAAAATCCAGACTTTCTTCTTCTTCTTCCGATATTATTGGCTGTTATCCTTCGTCAACTATGTTTAAAAAAAGGCCAAATACATTAAGGAGTAACAATAATAATCTTTAAGTTTATATCATTCATAGAGCTGCAGCAATTAATCAATTAGTTGCCAGCTATTAAATTAATCGCAAAGGACGTCATCTTGGCTTTTTGGGAAACAGTCATCGACATTTTCTGACATTTTATAGACTAAACATCTAATGGATTAATTCAGAAAATAATCAACAGATGAATCAATAATGAAAGTAATCGTTAATACCGAATTAAAGGTTATTACGGCTAAAAATATTGTATGTTGCCTATAGCATGAAAGCAAAAGGAGAAGCAGAGAGAGTGTGGAAGAATGTGACAGCGGCTTTTGTAGGTCACCCCAAACAAAGCATAAGGGAACGAACCCAACACACACACACACACACACACACACACACACACACACACACACTCTACAGGCTGGCAGAGCACTCTGAACCCTCCACGACTAATCTACAACCATCCCATTAGGAAAACACACTCTCCCACACACACACACACACACACACACACACACACACACACAGGTGCATACGTTCAGACCCACATGTTCTCTCTCACACTTTCTCTCATACACACTTATACACACCAACACACAGAGAGAGAGGACAAGATCAAGAAAGAGTTCACACGAACAGCGAGGCCTGTTTTATTTGTTGGCCTCAAGTGGGTCACACACACACACACAAACACACACATATACACACACATATACACACAGGCTAAATAATCATGCAGCTTTCATCCTCCGAGGCAGGAAATGCTGCTTTTAAGCTGTGTGTGTGTGTTTGAGTTAAAAGAGGAGTTCACACATATACACACACACACACACACACACACACACAAACACACATTTTCTCATGTATTATACACACACACACACACACATTTTCTCATGTATTATACACACACACACACAAACACATAGACGATTTTTTTGGAAGTTGTTTGAATGCTCACATGTGCACACAAGCCGAAGATAAACACACACACGCATAAAGTGGTGTTAGTGTTATGGACGAGATGGAGACACACACACACACACACACACACACACACACACACACACACACACACACATTTTAAACACACATTCCTTCTCTCTTTACATACCGCAGAACAAAAAAAAAAAAAGTCTCCAAAAACTACAAACATGGCCGAGATTTGACAAATCCCGAAAGAATCCAAACAACAACAGTGGAAAGATTTGTCTCTCACACACACACACACACACACACACACACACACACACACACACAGAGGAGAGATAAAAAGGACAGAAGGAAGGAAGAAATGATGGATGAGGAGGTTGAAGGAAGGAGAAAGAGAGAAATAAAAGAAAGAAATAAGGAAACGGGGAAGGTTGGGAAAAGAAGGCGAGAGAGGAAGGATGGAAGGAAGGGGGGTAGCGATAGAAGAAGAAGTTGAATAAGGAGAGAAAACAAAGTCCTTCATGAGAGAGTGAATCAAACAGTCTTGCAGAGAAGAAGAAAAGAACAAGAAGAAGACAGAGATGTTTGACAGGCGAGAGAAATGGGGGGAGGAAGAAGAGAAAGAGAGGAGCAGTGGGAGGGAGTGATTAATGAACACGGCAGGAGGAGAAAAAGAAGAAGACATCCCGTCTGTCCATCTATTGTGGAGAATGTTTGGGAGGGGGGGGGGGAGAAATATTCACTGAAGAAGAAGAAGAATATCTTTAAACAATAAAAAAGAAAAAACACAGTAAGAAAAGGGTTTAGAGAATATAAACTTGTAAAAACACAAAAGAAAAGATGTCAATAAAGAAATAAAAAAAACAATCCTTGTGTGCAGTTTTGTCAGTTTCTATTGTAAATCTTTTTTTTCTCCATTTTCTTCTCTGAAGAAAGTCACCAGGTCACCGAGATAAAGAGAAATTAGCTCTAAAGAGGCAGAACTCTGAGTCCATTTTACATTTTTAAAGGCTTTTGGAGCCTTTTTCTTCCATATTTTGAACATTTTCAGTGATGATGACTTGTAGATTTATCTAAATGTAGACAGGATGCTGTATTGTGCAGATTTTGTTCTAGGTAGACATGAATTTTGATCAGATGTGAACATTTCTTTAAGCAATACTCGATTTCAAGAAAGATGTCCTGAACAAAACACAGAAAATAAACAAAAAAAGAAAAATAATGCTAATAAAGAAATAAAAATCATTCCTTGTTGCTAGTTTTGTCAGTTTCTATTGCAAATCTTTTTTCACTTTCTTCTCTAAAAAAGTTAAAGGTCACCTGTGTCGAGATAATTTCATAGTTTTAGCATTTTATTGAAAGAGGGAAAAGCTAACGTTCATGCTAACGCGCTTCCTGGCTGTCAGTTAGCATGTTCGTTAGCTCGGTTGCTGACGGAGCAACAATAAGTTCACACAGTTTGTTCAAAAAGGTATTTATACCATCGACTGTTGTGTCATAACTGTCTGCAAACACTTATTTTTTTTCTGGAGCAGTTTGTAGTTTAAATAAAAGTGAATGAAGCAAAGCAGCTAATGAGCTACGCTAGCTTGAATGTGACGTAACGTGAACATGACAAAAAAAACGCACAAATACACTTATAAACTTGAGTGAATCCAATGATTGCCAAACTATTTTTCTCAACAAATTCACTGTTTATACGCCGGTGTGATCAGGTCTTTGAACTTTAAATTGTTTCATTAGTTTAGGGAACATCTTGCTTTCAGTGTTGTGTTTTACTGTTATACTTAAATGTTCCCCTGAGTTTGCTGATTATTTTCAGGTATTTGGATGTTTTTCTTACAGGAGGCAACTCATGTTTTGACTTGTTTGTGTTGGGTGATATTCAGGGTATCACAACAGATGGCTAGCTACTTTAGCAACAAGCTGAAATAAAATCAAAAGACAAAATATCAGGGATAAAAACTACTTCAAACGTTTCGGACAAAATAGCAAGTAAAGAAAATCCTGCGGGGTTTGGATAGACTAAAATCAGTTCATGTTTTCATACTAACCAGAGCACATTTAGTTACACCCTGTGACCCGGGCTAAAGAAAATACTCCTGTCTCTTGGGGACCCTCAAGAAAATAGATGATGGTCTATTTAGAGTCGAGAGCCACTGTTGAGAATCACACGTGTGTACAGTTGGAAACTTTGCCAATGTATTTGAGAATGTAAAAAAACATGAAAAACATTATCATTATTACAACTACTATGTAAAAAGTCATCAAATCCATAATCTAAGACAGTATGTTGAAAAGATTAATATTTAAATTAATATGGTTAAATGTGCCATAATTATTTTTGTTATTATATCTGTTTAATTTCATCTTGAAGCTGTTTGAACTTTTGTTTCCACTTCAACTCAGAAGTTCTGCGTCAAATTGAGCTTAAACTTCTATTTGAACTTAACTTAAAACACAAAGCTACACCAACAAATACAAAACAAAAGTAAAACAAATGTCAGGGTGCGTCATGGGAACCATATTTTTTTTTTTTTATCCACAATAGCTGAGGAAGTTGACTTTAAGGATAAAGAAACTGCTTTGCAAAAACACCAATGGCTCGTTTGAACCGGCGTTCCACAGAGCTCCTGCTTAAGATTAAGATACTTTTTTTTCCCCCTAATACTTCATTTTCAGTTTCAAATTGTACAATGACAAAATTTATTGAGAGGACATGGAAAATACGACACAAAGTGGAAGACAAACAGAACAAAAAAAAAAGGCTGCCAGACAAGATAACAGAAACAGTCTTTCAAAAAACGTCACAATGATAACATCTCGGAAGCAAAGAATAAATGAGTCATGTTTAACACCACCCACTCATGTAGCGAGACAAGTCAGAGTCCCTATGGATGCGGGGTTACTATGACACTGTGCCAAAAAAAGGCTCCGAAAGCTTGGGTTTGTTGAGACACAGTCTTTCCATTTGTATAATAGACAACATCTCCTTGAGCCAATGTACAAAGCTGGATGAAGTAGCGGACTTCCTTAGCAACCACCATTTCTAGGTGTCATACGAAAGTTCAAGTCTCTGGAGAGCATCCAATGATGGCAAGGACACTGAGCTGAGCTTCTCTGGAATAGGCTTTTGGGAACCATTAAAAAATTGCAGTCATCCAAAAGTTGTATAAGGTTGAGAAACTTTTTTTTAAATTGAGAAATATTTTGTTTCCCCTTGAAGTTTCTATTTGAGTACAACTTCTGCTTTACAGGTTTCTTTAAGTTTGCAGCAACCAATTAATTAGATGTCTGCAGGTTGAGTGTTTCATGGGTATCACATTTCCCAGAAACTTTAAATTCAGAAGTTCTGTGTCAAGTTGAGCTTAAAAACTTCTGTTTCAAACACAATTAAGCTTACAACAACTAACCAAAACAGTAGAAAAACAAATAAGATGTCTGCAGATGTCTGCATGCTTCCTGGGTACCAGATTTTTATCCATAATAGCAGAGGAAGTTGACTTTTTGCAGAAAGAATAACACCAGTTTAAATGGGTGTTCCTCAGATACTTCATAATTGAGAATTATTTGTTTACCCTTAAAGTTTCACTTCAAGTACAGCTCGAAACTTAAACTACTGTTTTAAACTCAACTTCAAACCCTTTTAAAGTTACACAACCGATAGAAAAATGATAGAAAAACAGAAAAAAATTAGATGATTGCAGATGTTACAGCTGAGGAAGTTGAAAGAAACTGTTTAGCAAGGAACAAGTGGCTCGTTTAAAGCGGTGTTCCTCAGGGCTCCTGATTAAGATACTTCTTAAATAACAAAATTTTTTGTTTAATCTTAACATTTCTCTTCAAATATAACTCAAAGCTGTTTTTGAAAACTTAAATTTACCATTCAAAGTTGAGTTTAAACAACTTAAAAACAAGCTTAATCTCACTGATACCAAGTTAAAAACAGTAGAAAGACAAGAAAAACAAACGAGAAAGGAAAGAAATGAACGGTTTCAACAAGGATGCACCCTGCTGAATGTCTATCTGACTATCTGTCTGTCCATCTATCTGTCCATCAGTGTATGTGTAGCTGTATTGTTGATGTTAACACAACCTCAGACAGACTGATAATAGACCAGCTGGAGCATGAAATCACATAGAAAGACAGCGAGAGAGAGAGAGAAAGAGAGACAGACAGAGAGAGACACACACACAGATAAAGAAAGAGGGGGATGAAATAGAGAGACATGGTGATATCTGAGTACAGAGAGGAAAAACTAAAAAACAGACAGAAGAGAGGGAAAGAAAGAGGAATATAAAAAAAAAAAAAAAAAAAAAAGTGAGAGAAGTGGGGGTTGCTGGCATGGGCGAGAGAGAGAATGACACGGGGTCACTATGAAAGAGAGAGAAAGCAAGATGAAGAGAAAGAAGTGGGGGAGGGCAAGACAGAAAGAGAGAGAGAGAGAGAGAGACACACACACAGAGAAAGAAACAGACACCAAATTCATTGTTTTCATTGTCTAATTTGAACCACAGAGAGGGGAGAGGATGGAGGGATGGGGGGAGTAGGGAGGGAGGGGAGGGAGTGGGGGGGGGAGTGCATGGAGGAAGGGAGGAGGCGGAGAGGAAGAGAGAAAAATGAGGAGGAACATGAGACGGGTTGAGAGGGTTTCACACACATTCCTGCTTCGGACTGAAGTTTGAGACTGAAAATGAAACGATCGGAGTAAAAAGTGACGTTTTTTTTTTTTTTTTTTTTTTGGGAAGGAGTCTGGTTCATTTTCAGAGCAGCTGAATTCCCACTGCGGCCCTGATTTCAACTTCCAGAACTTTTCCATCAGTGTGTTTACTTACACTCCACTTATTCAATTATAACCACATTAAGGCTTTTATTATTCCAACTGTCATGTAAACACCTTAACCAGCTTATCTTATTGGATTTGAAGTGTTACTCTAGCCAAAATCTGCCTTTTGAGTAATAAGCACTCATCCTCTGTTGACTTTAAAGACTTGAAATTGTATATAGGAAGTGCAACAGGCAGACAGTTATTGAGCTGAGATAGAGTAGTGTTCCTCTTCGCAAGCTCAACATAGAAATAATGACAGAAGTTGAAAAATTAATCATGTTTTGGCGAAAATATGAGTCGGTGATCAATACTGACCAAATTTTTAGGGACGTGATGATATTTTAAAGTTAAAAAAAAATAATAAAAATCAGCCGATATTCAACTTTAACATTAGTTATCAAGCAAAGGGCCGTTACATAGCTGTTCTGGAGCTTTCAATCGCATCACATGATCTTCATCAACAGGTTTGCCAAGCTGTTGTGAAAAAGCAGATGTTCGAATTTGCATTTCTTTGAGCACTTCAAGGACTTTTTGTCCATGTTGGCCTGGGAAGTTGACAATTCTTTGACAACCGGGCGATTCCATTTGCTGAGGAAGATCATGTGATGTGATCAAAAGCTCGAGAGATTGTGCTGAGATTGTTTTCCAAGGTCCAGAATGAACCTTAAACCTCAAATTTTAAGCCCAGACGAGACACCCCAAGAGACAAATTGAAATCTGAACATCTTTAAGTCCGAGACAAGTTGGAAACTCCGTCTACTGAGGAAAATCATGGGATGCAATCAAAAGGCACCAGAACTACTGCTACTTAATGGACCTTGTGGTTAGATTGTTTTGTCAACTACAGTTTCCAAGGACAAGAATTAACTTTTAATCTCAACAAACAAACGTTAAGTATCCCTTCAATTTAGTTATTAAAGAATTGCAACCAAGATATGTACTGGCAGGATATTTATCAGTTGAAAAATAAACTTGCTGGAGTTCTGGTGGACAAACTGTGATGGAGACACTGTTTCTAAATGATCTCAAACATATTTCAGACATTTCTTGTAACTCATTGGCGTACATATACGCCAATACTGAAATATCTATAATGAGCTAATAATGGCTGATATTGTTCTGGCTCCAATTTGGGACATATCAACATTAATGGAACTTTTATTGGTACTTTTTTCATACATTTATTGTCATTTTTACTATCTACTCTTTGATTGTGTTTTGTTGTTTGTGTGTTATCTTGCTACACTGCATCTACTTATGGTATTTTGTATATTTTCAATACATTTATTAATATGTGGTATGCTTTGTTGTATAAAAAAACCCCACCGAAATTGGAATTGATTTTTGTATGTTGTCAAGACATGTTCCCTGAATGCATGTGAGGCATTTAGGGATTATCAGGATATTGTAGCGTCTACCGATAACCTTCATGTGAGGCGTTTAGGTGACGTCTGTAAATTGTACCGTCTACTGATAGTCTGCATGCGAGGCGTTTATGGGACATCTGTAAATTCTAACTATGGAAAATAACCCCTCTAAACTGCATGAGTCTCTGGATGCACATCGGTCCCACGCCACGCCACCCACCCACCATCAGTAAATTCTCAACTTGTGGGAAACACTGTACAGCATACATGGATTATTCCTGAGGACTGGTTAGAAAAGTTTTTTTTAATGTTTTGATTCTTTTTGCCAACCTTGTAAACTGGTGTCGTAGATAGAAATCCAACATTTTCTTTAATGAGCACTTGACTGACAGGTGTATGTTTCTATAAAATACAGCTGGTGACCCAGCAGCAGGTTACAGGCTTCGGTCCAGTCTGTTTCCTGATGACCACAGTGTGCTCTGTCTCTGCTCTGAATCCCAGGCTGAGGCTAAATTTACTCAAGTGTGGGTTACATGCTGGAAAAAAGGTTAAGGGCTCCTGATATAGGCTGCATAAACACACATGGCCTTTATTTCTGCTCCAAGTGCAGTGACTCTTTTTAAGAATGGTGCTGTATTTATCCAGGAAAATGTTTCATGAGCATGTTTACGCTTATTTTTAATGACTTCCTGTTTCAAATTCTCACACTCCCACACAATCACAGCCACAGTGTGCAAGACTGGAGACTGTACTGTAAGTTAGGAGGTCAGTGTTTATTAAGGAAGGGAAGGAAGTCTCCCATCTAGATTTGTGCTCTGGGTTTTACACCCATATAAAATATTTTCCGTAATGGATAATGGACCGCAAGTCATTCTCAAAACACAAACTGCAGCGATTAAAAGACAGAAAATCACTCACTATCTCTGTGAAAGCTCTTATTCTAAGGATGACCAGCTTCCTGTTTGGTGCACAGCAGAAAATGCAGATTAAAAAAAAAAAAAAAATTAGCAGTCGCAAGCAAGAAAACCTCTGTATCAGAACATCACGCAGTAAAAATGGGAGACCCAAGTTACTCTGTAGTCATAACTGTAACTAGAGCTGCAACAATTAGTTGATTAATTGATAAGTTGATGGACAGAAAATTAATTGGCAACTATTTGGATGATTGATTAGTCATTTTGAGTCATTTTTTAAGCAAAAATGCTACATTTCTCTTGTTCCAGCTTCTTAAATGTTAGTATTTTAATGTTTCTTTGGTGGTCTATGATACTAAATCTAATATCTTTGGGTTGTAGATTGTTGGTTAAAGACATGTGAGGTTGCATCTTAGGCTTTGGGAAATGGTGACATTTTTCTGACATTTTATGGACCAAACGACGCAAAGATAATCGACAGATTAATCCATAATGAAATTAATCATTAGCTGGAGCCCTAAACGTAACCACGGAAACAACCGCAGATACTGTTCGAGCTAAACTGTAGCATGGTTGTAATATGCAAACAAACCCAGCATCACTGTAATATATCCTTAAAGAGTTATTGGAGTAAATTATTGGAGAAACATTCAGTTTAACCAGCTTTAGTTAGCTGAACATTTGTCTCTTTTCTGTTTGTTTATCTTCATTCTTTTGCTCTGTCTCAAGTTGATCTAGTGACAATTTTTTATACAATAAAACCATCTGTTTTGCCATATAAGGCTTATAAATCTACTGCAAAATCTATCATATTATCTGAGAATAAACACCTGTTATAAAAGGAAAAAAAATAGACAGAATTCACAATAATAACTTGCAAAAATGCCCAATTAGGAGATGCTGTATGAAGAAGTAAAAAACTAAAAACAACAGCATGAGATGAATAAAAACAGAACAATCATATAATTTAATTGGAACCAAAACAAAATAAAAAATATTACATTCAAATTCAGAGTCTGCGTGTCCTTTTCAAACAAAACAAAAAAAAAAAAACACACACACATCTCTCTCTCTCTCATACAAACACATAAACACACACACACACAGTAGTTGTTGCTTACACAGACGCTCTCGCTGTCCTGTAAACTGCAATAAACCCAAACACACACACAGACACACCGTAAATCTCACCATAATACGCCCTCTGAGTGTTCGTGTGTGTGTGTGTGTGTGTTTATATGTGTGTATATGTGTGTGTGTGTGTGTGTGTGTGTGTGTGTGTTTGTGTTTTATAGGTGTTGTAAATTTGGCTGCCGGCGTTGTTTTTATCAGCATATTCGCAAGCTGTTTAGCCAACGGTGCAGATGTCACTGTTACGACCACACACACACACACACACACAAACACACACACACACACAGACACATGAAGAAGTAAAGAAAAAGCAAAACATGTACATACACACACACACACACACACACACACACACACACAAAAAGGCATTTGACACTCTATATACAGTGCGGTGTGTGTGTGTGTGTATAATCCTGTATAAATTCACCTGTGTGTGTGTGTGTGTGTTTGCCTGTAAGCCTGCATGATTTTTTTTTTTTTGCTGTGCTTTTAAACGTATGCATGCAAGTGTGTGAAGGTCAACGCTAGACTGTGTGTGTGTGTGTGTGTGTGTGTGTGTTTGAGTGTGTGTGAGCGTTATTTGATTAATGCTGAGAACCGTGGAGTGTTTAGAAAGAGGTCACAACCTTTCAGCTTCCATTCAATCAGACAGGGAGAGAGAGAGAGAATACCTCTATCCTCCTTTTTTTTTTCTAACCTCGCTCGCTCTCTTCTGGCTTTTTTTTTTTTTCTCTCTTGCCCCCTTGAGAATCTGATAAGCCTTACTCAGCACACTCACACACGCACACTCACACACACACACACACACATACACACACACAAAATGCTAATATACAGAGCTCCTTATTTACCTCAGGTGCAGCGACCACACTCCGGCTGTGATGGCCAAAAGTATGTGGACACCCCTGTTTTTTCTGGTTTGAGCTTCTTAGTTCCAATTAAAGGAAATCTTAATGCCACAAAATACAATTATACTCAAAACAATGATGTAGGTTTGCAATTAAGTATTTTCTTGATCAATCAAATTGGTTGTTCGGTATATAAAATGTAGTTGAAAAAGAAAAGCCGATCATAGAAGATTACAGAAACTCATATTTGAGATGCTTGAATCAGAGAATTTGGAATTTTTGTCTTTAAAAAAAATGACTCAAAATGATTAAACGATTATCAAAATAGTTGGTGATTGATTTTCCTTTGATCGACTGAATCATTTAATCACATAACTGCTGCAGCTCTACAATGATGCCATCGCTTTACTGTTGGAATAAGGCAGGAGTGTAATTAAACACACATCATGTACTGTAGGTACAAGGTAACAGCAACAATGGAAAGACAGTAACACTCACCCTCTTACTCTAAAGACACAACTCAAATTTTAATCCAAACAGACATTATTTTGATCAACAAATATCAGGAACACCAACGGCGATGCAGACTTTATCAACTAACATCAGTGGCTTACAGGGCTGCGTGATACTTTTTTGTGATATATATTGCGATGGGGGGCGTTAGGAGAGACTCAGCAGCCAAACATTTCTCTGTTCTCTGCATCTCCACCTTAGAGGACAGTGGGCTGCTCATTTATGCTGCATCAGAACTAACTTCAGAGCTTAACTTATCCTTTATTTTAATCAGCAGGTGGCAACTGTTTAACTTTTAACCAGCGCCGCGGACAAGCCGCGGAGGTGCCGCTGATAACGGGAACAAACGCTCTCAAAAGCCACCTTGCATAACTGAACACCTGCTTCTAGCATCCGAGGTGACTATCTGTAACAGTAGCTGCGTCGCATGCATGTTTACAGGCGGGTGATATGCAGACTCTGCATGTACAGCGATCAGTTAGCTATGTGCTCTGGTGAAGGAGGGCATTCGATCAGTTTATCAAACAACCAAAACAGGCAGCGCTCATTTTCATGCTGTGGTAGGCGACTTTGATAAACTGATGAAGTGCACCCCTTCACCTGAGCACATCAAAAGTTGTAGCATGACGACATTTTTGAGTTAATTTGCCTTTACTGGACATCACACGTCCTGCAATGTGACTATAACACATGTGCACATCATGATGTAGATGCTGAAATGATAAATCCTTGAAGATTACTTTGTAACGTGAACGAGGTCATGCTAGACTTGCTACCAATGCTACCGCTATGCAAAAGTGAAGCTAAATATCTCCTTTCCGAAGACCTTTTCCTGACGGCGGCTTGACAGCTGTCAATCATGACGTCAAATAGCTAATTAAAAACAAACTTATCAGAAAAATGAGCACTTGGACAAACATCAGCGTGATACTAATGACCTAAAATGACAGAAACCATCTTTAGGAAGCATTTTTGACATGTACTTTGATTTTTTTAGTTTTAGCTAACATGGAGGGGGCGGGACTTATGACCTATACTGCAGCCAGCCACCAGGGGGCGTCCATATTTATATACTGTCAATGGTTCAATCGAATTACTCAAATTAATTCAATTAATTACTCAAACTAAACTTTCTGGATTGTATTTTATCGTCTTTTTATCGCCTAAAGAAACACACCAACACTAAAACAGCCTCTTGTGTTTGTTGTTGTTTGTTTATTTAATGCAGGTAATTGTTCTTGTGGTTAGGAGTAAATACCATTAGCCATGTTGTGAAATCTTGTGGAAAACCTTCCCAGACGTGTTAAGGCTGTTCTAGTATCATATTAATGCTCCCTGTTTAGGAATGGCATGTTTAATAAATCACATGTTAGTGTAATGTGTAGGCGTCCACATACTTTTGGCCTTCTAGGGTTGCTCACTCTCTCCGTCTTTTATCTACTGATCTTGTCTTTCTCTGAGTCAACACTTTCTTTTTTTTTTTCCTCCTTTCTCTTTCTCCCATGTCATCTTTTTGCCTTCCTCCTCTTCCTCCCCTCCACTATCTGTTAATTTGTGCTCTATCTCTCTCTCTCCTCTCTTTGAACCTCTCCTTTAGCCCCTGCGGCCCCAGCCAATTACACACTGTTTGTCCACCCGTTTTCAATAAAACACTGCTTCCCTCCATCCCTCCCTCCCTCCCTCCATTCCATCCCCTCCTTTTTTTTTTTTCCTTTTTTCCTCCCTCTCTCTCTCTCCCCTTCCATCCACCCCCGACTGCTTCCGTCCACTCCCGTCTTCCCTCTCCTCCCTCCCTTCGTTCTCTTTTTTCATTTTTAATTAACTTCTTTTGTAACTTGGAAGCGACCCCCCTCCTCCAACATGCCTCTTGCACTCCCACACTCGCTCTGTCTTTCTCACAAACACACACACACACACACACATCTGTGTGAGACTTGGCCTTCGTCCGCACACACAAACACGCATGTAAATGGAGGTTAAACATGTTATTTACATATCAATTACAGGCAGATACCGAATCAATGATTAATGCAGGCTTAGATTAGCGCCGAGCCTGCTAGTTTAGCTGCTATCTGCTGGAGTTTAACTGCCGTGACCAACGTTTTAAAGATTTTATACGTTTGATTGAGATTTGAAGCTTTTTTTTTATTTAAACCAAACTGATTTTGATTACTTTTAGTCTTTGAATCAATGGCTTGTGTCAGTTGGTATTAGCACTGTGACTCCTAGTTTAACTGCTATCTGACAGGAAGCTGCATGGTGTGTCAAATATATTTAAGAATTTAAACATTTGATTGAGATTAACATTAGGTTTGAAATCTTTGTGTAACTGAATCAATTTGGATTAATTTCAGTGTTTGTATCGATAAATTGTAGTAGTTCGAATCAGTGTTTAGCCTAGCAGTGTTAGCTTAACCGCTAACTGCTTTGAAGAAGATGTCTAACCTGTTTTATTTCACACTTTTAATAAGAAATTAGCTTGTTAATTGTATTATTTGACATATGATCACATCCAGTCATTATATCAATGACTTGTGCGCTGGATTAGCGCTGAGCCTGCTAGCTTATCCGCTAACAGTGAGGAAACCATATTTTACCAGTTTTTACTTAATAAAAATGTATGAAAAACTTTAACACACATTTGAGCTTTATATTAACCATCTCACACCTTAATAAATGTGTAAAGAATTGATTTCTTTCTTTATTAAAGTTGATCAAACAATGAATTTTTTAAAAATTAAGCTAACGCTCAGTCTGTCAGCTCAACCGCTATCCGCTCTGAAACAGAATGACACATGAAATTTAATATAATCATTTGAAATTTAATCATTTTAGCATTAGAACTGCTCAAAAATCTGGGTTATTTTACTAATTCAAGTTATTAAATCCATCTGTTATTGCAGTTTGGATTAGCTATAAGCTTGTTAGCTTAACTGCTAGCTGCAAGAAAACTGAAAAATCCCCCCCATCTGAGGGAATTCATGGTTTTTAAAAAAAATGGATAACAAAATATATCTACTTTAACTGGAAGGATGAAATTGTGGCCAGTTTGTTACAGGCATAGTCAGTGGTAGTAATGTGAATTCCTTGATTTTAATGTTCATCTGCAATCTTCTGTAGCGGTCCCAGTAATATTTGTTGTTAAAGTGCACTGAAGTAACATATCACATGACATGGTTAAGCTACATTTGAGTAAAAAATATACATATATATATTTTAAATGTGATTATTATTGGGTTTTGTCATGTGCAGCAGCCTCAGGTGCACCTGCCGACATCATCCCGCCGGCACCGAGGCCGCAGACCTCGCTCATCGGGTCATCCACAACAACTCCTCCACACGCTCCTCCGACAGACATGCAATCACGCCGTGTGAATCCAGGTGCAGACCGAGGTAAGGCGTCTGCTGGCTCTAACGTTCGATAAATTTGGGAACGAGCTGCCGTCAGTGGAACCGCTTTTAAACGCCCCCCCCGAGGAAGATTCATTTAGAAAGAGTAACGGCCAATAGGGGAAACTCACAACACTCGGCCGGCACTCCAGCCAAAAAAAGTAGTCCGGTTAAGACAGGAAATGAAAACGGTTGCTGGTCAACCACTTTAATTGTAGGTATAAACTGGCCACCATTATAATTAAAAACTTAGATAACGACTGAAACAGTATGTTGGTCTTTATGTGTGACTGCTCTACATCTCACTGTGCTTTCATGTTACAGTATGTGGTTTTATTGGTTCAACTGTGCTTTTATGTCAGGTTGCAGTATGTGATTTTACTGGCTTTAACTGCAGGTTTAATTTTACTTTACTATTTCATAATCCTGCAGGCTGTTCACATGTTTTTCATGTGTATCTAAGTGGAGCTTTGACTTGAAGTATCTACCTGAAATCATGTTAAAAGTCTCACACACTAAAAAAAAAAGATTATTTTCTGCATGTTTCTGTATTTTCTGTGTGTGATATGATCTGGTAATGAGTGACAGGGGGAACAGTGACAGATGGCAAAGAGGACAAAAGTCACATGGTGTCTGAAAAACAAGAGTTTAAACCTTAACCTGCAAATTCCAAAAGCATTTCTGCCATAACCGAATTTTTTTATTTATTAATTTATTCTGCTTTCGCTTCAAGGTTAATCTTATTTTCCCCTACAGGAAATGGTTTACCTGCTTATTAATAATTAATCATTTAATTGAAATTAATCAAATTATTCTGAATGAATGACTGACTCAGCTGAATGAGATGTAATTCAAATCATTTTTAATGCAAATAATTAAAAAGAAAATGTTTCATTCTTTTTTGTTTCAGTCTTTTTTCCTCGTTCCATCCATTTTTCCCCCGCACCTCTACCTGTCCATCTCTCTCTTTTTTTTTTAAAAGTGGAGTGCAATGATTTATTGGTGACACCAATATGTCAGACATAGAAATGACGGGAGGGGGGGGGGGGGGGGGGGGGGGGAGAAAAAAAAAAGAGGTGAGGTGAAGAGAAAGAGACGAAGGAAAACAGATAAACCGAGATAAGAAGAAAGCGAGAAAATAAAAACAAACAGACATAAAATAAGAAAAAGGATGTATAAGAAAGACTAACTTCATCCAGTGATGTGACGAGAAAGAATACCTACCACACACACACACACACACACACACACACACACAGTGCGGAGGATTTTTTTTTTTTGACAGCGAAGCATGTATTGTTGCATTGTTCCCTTTGAGTAGAAAATTACAGTGGACCGGATCACTTCAATGACAAGCTATCAAAACGACAGCATGTCTGTCTGCACACACACACACACACACACACACACACACACACACACACCTATCACATATACACGAGTTAACATGCAAACACTTTTTTACACACAAATGTACCACGCTGCGACTGGATGACAAGCTCATAGCCGCAAAAACAATGTTTTCAGAAATTCACATCAGAAACTCTCCCTGTTGTTGTAACTGAAGAATCCTTTGTTATAATATACGTTCATATGCAGCCGCTGCAAGTTAAATAAACGCGCTTTTTTAAAGGTGCACTATACGTAACAATTAAAAAAATACCATCCTTTATTTTGTTAAAGAGCCTATAGGTCGTTTTATATACAAATCATGCTTACAAGGGTTACTGTTTACTGTTTAAAAACATAAATGAGGTAATTTAAGAGTCTTAGAAACTCACTTATGGATACTTTAAAAGAGCAGAATGTAATTTAAGAATCTTAGAAACTCACTTATGGATACTTTAAAAGAGCAGAATGTAATTTAAGAGTCTTAGAAACTCACTTATGGATACTTTAAAAGAGCAGAATGTAATTTAAGAATCTTAGAAACTCACTTATGGATACTTTAAAAGAGCAGAATGTAATTTAAGAATCTTAGAAACTCACTTATGGATACTTTAAAAGAGCAGAATGTAATTTAAGAATCTTAGAAACTCACTTATGGATACTTTAAAAGAGCAGAATGTAATTTAAGAATCTTAGAAACTCACTTATGGATACTTTAAAAGAGCAGAATGTAATTTAAGAGTCTTAAAAACTCACTTATGGATACTTTAAAAGAGCAGAATGTAATTTAAGAATCTTAGAAACTCACTTATGGATACTTTAAAAGAGCAGAATGTAACTTAAGAGTCTTAAAAACTCACTTATGGATACTTTAAAAGAGCAGAATGTAACTTAAGAGTCTTAAAAACACATTTATGGAAACTTTAAAAGAGCAGAATGTAACTTAAGTGCACTATTGACAAATAAAAGCATTTACAATGGAGTCGATTGATAGAAAATTCAACTATTTTGATGGTAAATTAAACATTGTGAGTCATTTTTTAAGAAAAAATACTAAAATTCTGTCATTTTCCAGGTTTCTTTAGTCTTCTATGACAATAAACTGAATATCTTTAGATTTTAGACTGTTTATCAGGACAAAACAAGACATTTCAGGCTTTAGGAAACAATGATCGACGTTTTATAATTAATTCATTGAGAAAGACTGATCAATAATTAAAATAATTGGTAGTTGCAGCTCTAATTCTGTCTGTCAGCTCTAAGTCTGGATGCTCTAAGATTTAAGACATTGTTCATAAAAAAATAAATAAATAAAATTTGTTGTTAATGTTTTTATATTGTGGACGTGTGTTAGTCATTTTACGTCCTTGTCCAGAATCTCTTTATATGTAAACAATAGAAGAAACAAAACAAGTTTTTTTGGAAGCTGGCACTCGACTGTTTGTTTGCTTACACACACACACACACACACACACACACACACACACACACACACTCCCACGCCAGTAGAATGATGAGAACTTCTTCCTCCGTAAACGTCTCAGTCAGTTTAACCACTGTTATTATTCTAATCATGATGACATGTTTTTAAATGGATTATTATACGTTTTCATTAATAACACGCTGTCTGGGAAGGATTTTTTTTTTTTTTTTTGACGCGCGGGGTGGTGACGAACGCACACACACACACAAGCTTAACACATACACAAAAGCCACACAAATCCATAAAAACAGGAAGAAAAAAAAAAAAAAGACATAAGAGCA